>NC_079170.1:47964312-48194312 GCF_947568905.1 Ostrea edulis
ACCATTGTGAAATAGTGTATTGGGTTGCAGATCTCATTTTTTGCGTCATGTGTATCTCTACTTTCTATTTTGCTTGACGTTGTACAGCGCACGTTACATATGTTATTTCCGGTGGCGTTTTACCTGTCTTTTAAGGATCCGCCAAGGAAATATTCATGCTCCAGTAAATTTGGGCATTAATACCAGAACTATTGCTTTGGAGGTAATTAATTAATTAATTAGATTAGACTGAATTAAACTAGTGTTATTTTCCACTTTATTAATAGTTCAATATTAATTTTAGTTATGTGTGAACTATTTTCCAGTCACAATTTTGGTTGAATTTCCAACCAAAATGTTAGGTTGGAACAGAATCGTTGCAGGTGGGTATAAAAGGGAGAGCGAGCATCCCCAAGGGGACTCCAACTTTTTCTACTTTATTAGATAGACGTAGGTATTATTCTAAGTTAGAAATGATTAGGTTTTGGTAAGAAGGGGGGATGAAGAGTAAATTGTATTGTTATTTTATGTGACTTTTAGTGAGTCGTAATATTTATTGATAGGGATAGTTTATTTCTATTGGGATTATAGACGACTGTAGCCTTGCACTATATTTTTTAGATTGTGTTCAGCGCCATAATTTATTAAACTCTATTTGTTATTTTGTTGAATAAACCTTGTAAAATTTGATTCATCTCTTTTATTACTTGTCAGTAAATTATTTGGAGTCCATCACGAAAGATTATCCGACATATTCTTATAAACTCGACATTAAACAATTGTTTCTGTTGAGTCTGTTAAATTATATTTACAACAACAGTAATCGCATAAAATAAATTCACGGTCCAGTGATCGAACCACTAGATTGTTACATTTTCCTTTGGCCTTCAACTCGACATTTATATCTATCGAAGAAGTTTTATCTATTAATGATACCCATATCTTCACAAGCAAATGTTTGAAAATACAATTCATCAGAACACCGTAAAGCTATCCTTCGGAACCGCATTGAAATGTTGGTTTTCTTTATTTTATTAGTCAACCATTTATTGGACAATTAGAGTAATTATGTGTAGCATCAAAACTGAGAATTCCTTTAATAACAAGTAAGTTATTTGTATTACTCTGAGTCTGAGGACGTGATTTATTACTTCCTTGAAATGTGCACAAGGTAGAAATACTTATTGCAACTACATATTATCATTTATAGGAATTACGATGCTGATCACTATTCATTATTTTCCCCTTCTCATCAATGAATAATACACTAACTTTCTTTAAGCGTTGTAAAAACTGTAAAATGTTAGTTGCTCACATGACAATATTCGGTTGTCATTTAATCAGATGTTTTATTTCACTGTCACAAAGTATTTACTTTTTCTTATCTAGCCATGATACAGGGGACGTTATTTTGCCAACGACCTTCATTTTTGCAGCCACTGCCCTTACACCAGAAGTAGGGAGCGTGCTTACCGATGGGATCCTAAGCGTCAGATCAAATATTAGTAATAAATACGTTATTGTAAAGCTTACAGTATCAAAATATTCATTATGGGCTGAGTTTTAAGAGATTGTATCACATTTCTTATATTGACAAAGTTTAGTTTATCCGATTTTATGAGAACCTTTTTTAGAATAAACATTTCGTTAAATTGAACGGATGAGAAGGGGGAGGAGTATAGACCTAGATCTAGTATTTAGTACTTAATTATGTCCAAGTAATGTTCCTATTCATACCAAAACGTTCATGAGTAGGTCCGGTCTGTAACAGAAATAATAAATAACAGACAACTAAATCATGATGAAACCATATGATAATATAAATATAATCGGGTATGTAACATTGTTTTCAAAACAGTAGGGGGAGGGGGGGGGGGGGGGCAAGGTAATGTTTGATTCACAATTATTGTTTGAAAATTCCTGAAAAGCAAAAACAAACAAACAAATATATCCAAACCCAAAATCTCCAAATCCTAAATCGTCGAAGGGGAAAGCAGGGCAAGAGGTTACTCCTGAAATTCAATTAATTGGTACTTAAATTTTATACTTCCACTATAATTCAATACTACTATATAAAAAGGTGACAACATATACATCAAACTCTATTAGAATAATGAACTTAGCATGTACAGAAATACTATATTGTCTGACTAAATAGGGCAGTCCATTTCTCTCTCTCTTAATTGCTACGTGCTTGATAACTTTTGTGTGTACTTTTGTTTAAGTTGATTTATACAACCATTGATTTTAAAAAGATTGAATCATTCGCGCATGTTAAAAAACATATTTCAAGAAACAAAATTCAGCAGAGATACGGATTCGATATACGTAATATGCTCCGTTTATTGACAACCGATGTACAAAAATGTAGGCATTTTGTCCACAGTGTTGAAAGGATTACAAGTCAATGATTGCATGCGTTGGTTGAAATTTAATTTCTCGCATATTCCTTGTGGTTATTTGGTTGTCGATAATATTAATAAAAAGTGATAATGAAGAATTACCCATCCTTATTCTTTTGATCTAAACTGAGATACAGTGGACTGCAAAAAATCGCACAAAAATATAATAAGAGACCAAGAATTTTGTACAATTATATCATTTGTCAGTAATTACACTTCATTTCTACAAAGATTTCTTAACTGGCACTTAATTACAATCAAAAATAGTAAAGCCTCTATTGATTCCTTGATGACGCAATCACTTGAGGACCCCATCGTGTTGTGCACCCCCTGCATTCAGGGGGAAATAGTTCGTGCTGCACTGTGAACAATGCATCCCATTGATGCATCGGATGAACACAAATCAAACAAATTAAGCATTGATCTTTTACAATAGTAAATATTTTCTTATTCAATATACGATGTCGTCCTCGCTTTGAGGATGTGTTGATCCAGTGCATGCACACACTATGTTTTTTTTTTTCAATTGATCAAGATATGATTCAAACTATAAATACATAAAGGGTTTCTTTAACGTTATCTACACGTGCTCTGATTATAGTGTAACGTTAAATATAAGTTGATTCAGTTTTGTCATTTACATAAAGATTATCAGAACATTCATATTCATTATCCACATCAACACAATTTACTCTCGCTAATTTCCGGGGAATGTTGCCCTTCTATAAGTTGTCTCCTTTTTCCAAATATGGCTCATGCAGTTGATTTGGGAAGTTTGGAAAACGTCGATCCCCCAATTACAATATACATAGATATGTGGAATGTTCATTCAAATTCACAAAACAATATTCAATATCCTACAGCATCGCAAAATCCACAAGATGTATCTTCAATCAGACTTATTGCATAACCTATATATTTCATATGAATCATTAACTCCTCAAAATAATATCCCTGTTGCATTATTATATCCACAAAGCGTACAGATGAAAAGGTTAAGATAACGAGCATTGATCAATCCCAAATTTCCTATAACGAATTCGAAATTGAAATTCAGGCAAACACGGTCCCTGGACACACCAGAAATGGGAACAGGTGGTTAAAAGAAGTAAGCGTTCTTTGTTGAACGATGAAGAAATGCATTCGTTAAACGTCCGAAATTGAGATCTGATAATTTACGTAAATTACTTCCGATATCGTTTTGCCTTATCCCTTCCTTTAATATCTTACATTCAATTCAAGGTTGGATTCTACACCATAATTAGGCATTCGTATAATTAATATCACAGGATATATTAATTACATCGACTTTAGATCAAACCCCTATTTCACAAACCTGTACAATATACATTGTATGACCACATTGTTTCATTTGTCTTAGATATTGACACTAAAATTGATCACAATAGTAATGATTATTCACATTCATGACAGAAATTGAAACAACAATGCGATTATTTGTTGATAAAAAGTGGGTAAGTTGGCACCGCTCTTTGTTGTATAAGTTTACTCTGTTTGCGAATTTCAATTTGTATTTGACCTCATGAATAACAAAGGAAGGAAAACTTGAAATTCAATAGCATTCCAATGAGTACTCACGTCTATACAACATCGTGTCTGCAAGCTATCGCAAGTTGAATATAATTTAAGAGTTCATTGCTATTTTTGTGCTTTATGTGAAATATTAGCAATTTGTATCATGTATGATCCTCTTTAATGTACGTTAAATAACAGTATACCATTTCCATTCTCAATTACCGTGTAGCGTGTGACAGAGTGGCGAGAATTTCATCGTCATCGAAAGCAACTCTTTTGACTTGCCTAGATGGTCGAGCGGTGTAGCGCGCTGGTTATTTAACATTTTTACTTTCATGGGAACTAATTATAAATTATTTCAGGGGGTTTCCAATATGCAAGGTGAAGATAACGAACAGTGATCAATCCCATAACTCCTATAAGCAATACAAAATAGATAGTTGGCCAAAAATGTAAACCTGGACACACCAGAGGTGGGATCAGGTGCCTAGGAGGAGTAAGTATCCCCTGTTGATCGGTCACATCCGCCGTGAGCCCAATATGCCGATCAGGTAAACGGAGTTATCCGCAGTCGAAATCAATGTGCCAAGAACGGCTTAACAATCGGTATAAAATACGTCAGACAACACTTGACCCAATGCGAGGTTGTATCGACGAATTATATCCTTATAACGACCATAGAATTTGCGAAATGCTGACTTCAATCGAGACTGTTGAAACATAGGAAGTCAAAACAGATCCAAGTGATTCCTGTTAACTAATTGTCAATAACTATCGATTGATTTCATTCGCCAAGGTAAATCACAGTCACAACAATTAATTTACGCGATTGCGCCAACATTTTCATCTTAAGTGGTCTTAAGGGGCAATCCTGAATCTAGCAGGTATTACTCAAAGAAAAATAGGAGTAGAATGACAATACTAGTTAACGTGTTTTGTGTATTGTAATGTCGTCAAATTTGGTTGTCTATTCAATTAGAGCAAATCTAAGACTATAAATTATAATTTAATCCCATAATTGTTTTAAGTTATTCACTTCCAACCTCGTTTGAATTGAGAACTGATATGCTACTAAGCCAAAGAGTTTTAAATCCTCCTCATTTTTCTGTTTTTATATTTTTAATTAAATTATATCAACATTTTCTTATGATCATTCATTCTAGAAATGTATCAAACAATTGAAGAATATGGAATAACAAATGAAACCGTAGAAATGAATCAAACACTCCTTTGGATATCAGTGGTATTCTTGCTTGTTTGTCGAGCATTTTTCACTCATATTCAGACATCACCAGATGTAGGGGAAATACCGGCACTTTAAGCATATGCATAGAGTTCAGGGCCGTCGCAGTAGGGTTTACTCCTCCCAATTTCCTCATCCACTTTTGATGCGTCCAGGGGTCGGTGTTTGACCTACTATTCCTTTTGGGTTTTTTATAATATTAATTAGATTGATCACTGTTCGCTATCCTTTCCTTTTCATTCTTTAACGAGCCAACACCAGCCGCGACACGAGATCTCCGTTTTTAAACGCATATTTGAAAGATTCTAACTTCTAAATGTAGAGTTTTTGGCGAAGTAGTAGTCGCTACATTTGTACTAGAATTATTCTTGTACCATAGCGAAACGTAGATGTTGTGTCTGATGAGCTGTTCCATATGTTGATGAAATACGTGCTGTTGAGAAAGGGGTCATTTGTAGATTCTGTTCCGTGTCGTGTTGCATACGCTTCCCTTATCTGCAGCTAATAAGAACACAACAAACACATTTAATTTAGTCAGTCACCATAAGAACATGAAAGATAATGTAATGAAGCCTATACCTGTGCTATTTGGACAATCATATACATAATCATAAGGAAGTAATAGTTCACATTCTGCTTTCGAAGTATTACTAGTATTCTAAACTTGCAGATCCAGGATGAATTTTATTGGGTTCCAATTTAACGTTGGATTCACAAACAAATTAAGGAGGATCTTTATGGCATATCTTATATCATGACTGCAATGCATATAAAAACCTAAACATGTGAACATTCAAATATATAAACAAATCATGTTCGAGGTAAGATATCTATGATCAGTTTATGAAAACGGAATATGTACTTTCAAATAGAAATGAGGAAATCCTGAAATTGGAATAACACCTGCTGCATATCCTATACATATATTGATAAAATGAATTTTTTAATTCATAATTACTTCAGGAAGAAATCCAACGGCCACAACAAATGCAAGGATTAATTTTCTCACGAAGATTTACTAGTGGCTCAACGATCAATCTACTATCACATTACTACATGAATATGCATGTATGTGGATGATTTTTAAGAAAAAAGGGATTATAAGATTTCAATTCAACTTTAAATCCTAATGTGAAATTCTTGATCATAGTTTGAAAAATCAATCTCAAATTTGCCTTGCATTCATGTTTTTACTAAAATGTTCACAGGGTAATTTGTAAGTTTATAATTTGTGGTTCTAATTAAAGAAGATTTATAATAATGATGATGATGATGATGAGGTGTATATAAAGTGAAAATGTATGCAATGAAGTACAGAAAAACATGCAGTAAACACGAAGCGTAAATTATAATGCGTTTGTGCGGCAAAATATATTTAACTTGGTATCTGAATCAAACATGCTTTTAATATGATACCAATACATACCTTTCTTCTTTGTGACTCCTGTCTAATCACTAAAAAGGACAAAAGTCCGACAAACAGTTCAGATAAAATAGAAATAAACATGAAATAACTTTAGTGTTTCACTGTCTGACAACAATAAATACTTTAAAAATTTACCTTATATATCAATAAAGGACAAGCTAGATTTTTTTCTCCACGAAGTAAATTGAATGTTTATTGTAGCAAAAATGAGGAAATGGTTGAAAGCTCCTAATGGTTACATTATATATACGTATATGAGAACTTCAACACACTTATTAATTGCTTCATAATGCTGTCCTCAGTTGATGTTACATGTATCATATGCTTGGTGTTATACATATAGAAAGTGATACTCTCCAGATTTTTGGCTACTTTATCATGGCTACCTATATGTTCATATCATTGATAACAGTTCCTCTTTAGTAGTTGTCATTCAAAAAAAAATCCAAAAAAATTCAAACAATAGTTTAATTTTCTTTTATTTAAGCAGTCAGATTTGGAGTAAACTAAAGAGGAACTGTCATCAATTATTCCTTGTTGTGGCCTTCAATACGGCATTTAGATACATCGATACAGGGGATACTTACTCCTCCTCGGCATCTGCTCCCACCTCTGCGCATGCGAGTTCAGGTTAGTAATAGGGATTTTATGCAAATGATATTACCGAAATGCATTATTTACATTCAAACCCTAGTACACGTTCTGATCATGTCCATGTAAGTACATTGTGATATGTTATATACAGTTCCTAATTTTGACTATGACATCACATTGCTTATTACGGAGAAAAAACAAACTATCTCTACAAAACGACCTCGGCGCACAAAGAACACAAAATGTATTGATAAAATTTTAGCATGAGAATAAACAAAATTCTCTACTCAATATTTTTATTGCTGTCCTAATCCCATCCATTGTCGTGTTCGACAGTTATTTTTTAGAAACATACTGGTCCATACACTTTGTCAATTGCTTCACTTGAAATTTTGAATCGTTATTTATGCGATAAAGTGACAGCATTTGGACGGTAACAAAAATATTAAGCAGAGAATTCTGTTTATTCTTATAACAATATTTTCTCAATACATTTTGTATTCTTTTCACGACGATGTCTTTTTATTGGCATAATTTGTTTCTCTCCGTAGTAAACAATACACAATGTCATAATGTTCCTGTCAAAATTACGCCGTTTGTGTCACATATCGCAATGTACTTACATGGACATGACCAGAATGTGTACAACGGAAGTTTAAATGTAAGTAATGCATCTCGGTAATAGTATTGCATAAATCCCTGTAACTAGCCTAAAGTCACATGCGTGGTATATCCAGGGGTCCGTGTTGGCCCAACTTTCTATTTTGTATTGTTCATAGGAGTTATGAGATTGATCACTGTTCTTTATATTCACCTTCCATTGACGACGTTTTATCTACTAACAACAATAACTTTCATTTATATGTCGATTCGATATATCCCTGTGAACTCGAAATAAAAGACACCACAGAGTCCTCCACGTCTGCTTCGTACACAGATATCTTGTTTATTTTTTTCAAAATGAATATTAACGGCAAACTAACAACTCAACTTTATGACAAACGGGATAATTTCAACTTCTCCATCGTTAAATTCACATATTTATGTAGAAATAATCCATTATCACCTGCGAATAGTACGTACGGTGTTTATATCTTGCAACTGATTCGATACGCAAGAGCTTGTTCTGCGTATGGTCAGTTTTTAAATCAAGGTACGCCATTGACAAATAAATTGATAGTCTCGTTTAAAGTCAGCATTTCGCAAATTATATGGTCGTTGTAACGATCTGGTTTGCCAATACAACCCATTATTTGGTCAAATGCTGTCGTGCATGTTTCATGCCTATGCTTACGTCGCTCTTCGCACACTGATAACTCGGTTTACCTGAGCATGATATATGGCTCACGACAGGTATGGCCGGTCGACAGGGGATGCTTACCCCTTCTAGGCACCTGATACCACTTCTGGTATATCCAGTGGTCTATTTCTTTGCCCGTCTATCTATTTTGTATTGCTTATGGGAGTTATGAGATTGATTAATGTCCGTTGTCCTCCTTTTTCACTATACTTGAAAAACATGTTATGATGAGAAGAATAAGTTAGGATAACTGAAATATAATTAAATGAATTTTACTGTATATGACGCAGTCGGTATTGGTGCATATATATGAATGAGCAATTCAAGCAAATGGACAGTGATGAATTTCATAAATCCGATACAATATACAAAATTAAGAGAATAGCCAACATAGATGGGATTGGGTGTTTAGGAGAAGAGAACATCTCTGGACCGGTAACACCCACCGTAATTCTCTATTTTGGTCAGATAAACGGAGTAATCCGTAGTCAAAATCAGTATGCAGTTAGTAACTGATTTACAATACTTGTCAATGAATGCCGTCTGATGTGTTCCATAATAATTATTAAACCGTTCGTTACATACTTTGACTACCAATTACTACGTTTGTCTGATGAAGATATAAGTTTACGGTGGATGTCACCTGTCAACAGAGCAAGTTTACCCCTCACAGACACCTGATCCCATCTCTGCTGTTTCAAGAGGTAAGTGCTTACCCTACTTTCAATTTTGCATTATTTATGGGAATTATCATCTTGATCATTGTTTGTTACCTTCACTTTTTCCTGTAAAAGTTGTTTCCCAATCAATTGAATATATCTAGAATTACATGAATTGGCCAATTGTCATTTTACCTATTAAAGACTTGTTATCTTTTTAGAACTCTAGATTATAGAGCTGATAGAATACATTACTTTCTATCATCCACACATTTTATACGCAAAGTGAAAAAGCAGAGGTATTGAAACATATTAAAATTTCCTCGTTACATCAGGTGGACACTATTTGAAAGATGATTTTGATCAAAAACAAAGTATTGCTTCGAAACAAACCATTGTATTCACAAAATGCGAAATCATAAGGATATTTGGTGTAAATTATCTTGTCACTATAATATTATTGATAACGGACAACGGGGTATGAAATCAAATACTTTGAATGACAAATATATCATGTGCAATGTATATGTACAATAGTATTAAAAGAAGGAATTCAAAGTTTTACCTGCTTAATTAGTCCTCTTCTGATACAGTGCATCGCACATCGTTTAAGTATCCATGACGTCTGTCCGTAAAATACCTAACCACAGTAATCACACGACAGTTCCCTCAAAACGTCTGTGTGACACCGATATATCCAAACCTACTCCATTTTTTATAAACTTTGGCGTCTTCAGAGAAACTGAAGTAAGCGACATAACGCAAAACAAAAAACAACAACACCTGGTTCCCGCGTATGAACGGCATATCAAGTATAAATATGGATATATATATTGCGGTACCACATATAAAGCAGTAATTCTGACAACATTATAGAAAAATCATTGGATCCACACATGCTCCTCACATTAATCGATGTAAGCGGATCTATAACTGAACTGCAACCACTACATAATGTTTTCTCTTATATTTAGTTTTCCTTATAAACATTCCTCAGTATGGAATTGATATGAATATGGTGATATTAAACATTGATAGTCACCTACGGGGAATTGGATACGTAGTGTGGTAATGAATACACACCTTTTAAGAAGTGGAGATCCTGAAAACAAAACTACATTAGCTTGTATTTTCCATGTGCGCTAAAGTTTAAATTATTTCATAGACCTTATAAGATATTTAAACATGATTTAATTCCCGTGCAATATTATAAATACGTCGATTCAGTTTTGTCATTTACATGAACATCAGCAGCATAAAGGTTATCAAAACTGTCACTCAAATCCTTCAATCCAAAGCAGTTCACAGTGCTTGTGCTCCTTTGTAAGTCAAAATCCGATTCCTGCTTGTTCTTCTCTTTGCTATGTTGAACATTGTTCACATTAAGTTGTGGTCTGATTTTATCCGTTGGAAAAAGTTTCTCTTTACATACAGTGCTATAAACATATTCTTCGCATCCGGTTTCCTCTATTTCAGTGAAAGGTGGATGTCCATTACTGATACATTCTTTTGAACCTGTAATCTCATTATCCTCGATTAAAACTACATTAGACATCAACTCATTAATTTCTGTGTAAGTGTCGTCTACTACATGCGTTCTACACGACACATTATTTGTATTTCTAAGATCTGAACATTTCTTGTATCTACATATTTCCCCTATAACTATTAGTATTATCACCAGTGATATTAATGTCCCGGATGTTATTAGTATTGGCGTAAGAATAACATTAAGGTGCAATTTAGATGTCTCGTTACCATTTCTTTCTGGCGTTACATTTTCTGTAACTTTCGCTGTAGACTCTGAGGATATGAAATAATCCATGGTATTTATACCCGCCTCTACAAAAAAACAACAATGTTCTTCTCTTCAATGTGAGGGTATGCCACAACGCAGTACATTTATGTAGTAGTCTTGAAACAGATGCAATAATCTACCCTTCCCCATTTTTGACAAAATCCGCTATTTCCGATAGAGTACCACTATTTCCAAAAGGTATGTCATTTTAGCAAAGAAAGCCCAAATAAAAACTCATGTTTCTCCAGGAAAAATGAAGTTAAAAACGTTGATATATGGATAACTAATTCAACATGTAAGACTTTTAATTGATATGACAACTGCTTATTGGAAGATGTTTTCCACTCATTTACATCTTCACCCAAGGACGCATCTCTCTGATTTACGCGTGATATCCAAGTGAACGGAAAATATTTTTGATATAATTTAATCACTTTTATAAGAATTGTATTTATGCAAAAGGTCATCCACAAAAAAATTACTTGTCAGCAAACCATATCAATAATGAAATTTGACACTGATCAGCTTTCAATATCTGAAAAGGTTTCCCAAAGATACTGCCTTCCAATGGTTATGTTAAAAGTTTTTAAACTTGACACAAGAAAAATACACTCACTGTACAATATCTTATTTTTAGATTTTCGATTGATTTAGATATCAACACTAGGGAAAATTATGAAATTAAATTGTATGGATGGATAACCAAATATTTCAAGATCATGGTCAATAAAGCAGCCCCTGTGAAGCAAATACACAATTCCTGCGAAGAATAAAGAATTTTTGAGTAGTATTACATGTTTTAAGAGTTGGGGGAGAAATGACATAAAATTCAAGTATAAACAACTCTGTTGCAAAATTGATTTTAAATCAAACTATTGTATACGTATGTAATATGATATGATAATGTTCCTTATCTTCACCTTTTTTTTATTTCAATCATTTCTTTTAATTTTGCTTTACCATGAAGATTAATGATACATTTTCTTTATATCTTTGGTTTTAATTTTTGAAATGACTTCCTAAGTATTTGTATTTAAGATATATTGCTCTTCATTTCATTGATGCCGTGCAACAATTTGGTGCATTTCATAACGTAGTGTGTGTTGATTTGTTTACGTTATATATTCACCTGTAACGTCTCCACATCCATATATGTGATTACAGTTTGAACAATTTCCACAGTTCAGATTGCATCTCATTCCATATCGTGGTGTCGGACATGGTCTGGAACAATTATCTCCGTAATACCCAGGGAGACAATCTACAATTCACGCATATTAAACATGACTAATATACCTATTTGAAATTAGACACTGCCTTACCTACGTATATCCACATAAATAAAAATATACAAAATAATTACACCACCAATGAGCATTCACGGAAATATTCACTCCGTAGCCATATCATGCAAATCAAGCGATATTTTACTCCACACAATTGACCTATATAGAAGTTATGAGATAGATGACAGTTCAATATCTTCACATTTCATAAAACACATTTATGTAAATTAAACAAAGAAAATTACCTTTACACTCATTCCCCACATTGTAGAAGTTTACGCAGCATTGTAGTGAACCGTCTACATTGATTCTGAAATATTATCATCTCAATGAGCTAGACCACAGAAATTATTTAAAGTAAGTCCACCTTCATATCACCACATAAGAGTTGTGGTGGCGGACATGGACTGGAACAGCTGTTTCCGTAATACCCAGGGGGACACTGTACAATTCACGCATACTAAAATCATGACTAATATACCAAGTTTGAAATTTAGGCATTCACTTCCGTACATATATGCACATAAATAAAGATATACAGAATAATTACACTACCAATGAACATTCACGGAAATATTCATTCCGTAGCCATGGTATGTTATGTGCTTTTATTTTACGCACAATTAAACTCTATCATACAAATGAAGCAAAATAAACTACCTCTACATACGTTCCCCACATTGTAAAAAATTTCGCAGCATGCTGGTAAACCGTCTACATTGATTCTGAAAAATGCCCATTCCATTGAACTTAGCCACGGAAATGATTTAAAGTAAGTCAACCTTCATGTGACGTCATAAGATTTGGATAAATCATTGACTTATATAGATTGATGAACGATAGGAACATCAACTTTGTTAAGTCTTTTCTGATAATTACTTTTCAGACTCTTATTAAACATAACATATTTCGAAACTCTAAGTTATATATCAAGAATCAACCATAGCTTTCAAAATATTAAATTCGGGGACAATACCTCTGTTTCTATCGATTTCTTTATTTTTCTCAGACATTTCGTATATGTTTGAAATTTATTCTTATAATCATTTTTTGTGTGAAATTTTCTGACGTTGATACTTGATTCTGTTGATGTTCATCAAGCATCTTAAATAAAACGATGATTTATATAATTAATTTGATGATTGACTAGTTTCAACTCTAAATAAATACTTTCTATACTTTTGTCAAATAATAATTCGAACAGGAGTTACCTTAAATAAATGCATTGCCACAAATTTCTTACCCCCATGAACAACTTTCAGCACCAGTCACCGGCATTAAAAGAAATATTTTACACCAGACATACGCAAAAATAAGATTCATCATACTCGTAGTTTATAAACAGCAAAAAGGGATTTCAAATTATATATTTCAGCATAACTCAGCTTGCATGAAAAGCGGATATTCCTAACAGATCGTAATTTATATTAAAACTTCCTGTATGCAAAGGTTAAAGTCAATGTTCCTGGTTTAGTGACACTAGCATATGTGCCTCTTCAATACACAATTTCTGATTTCCCCAATAGTTCTTTCCCTTTGTCTAATTTTTGCGCACGATGAGACTCAAAATTTGTTTAAAATACGTGATGGGTTCAAAGGGTGGTGTTGATAAAGCTGAAAATGAGGACGTCAAATCATTTATTCTAAAAGTTGAATTAAAATATAAACTGGGGTTCCACATTGACAATATCTCCGTATTCTTTGGTGACCAGGTCTTCCAACATTTTGTTGAAATCACCATCGGTACGAATTGTGCTCATTTGTTAACTGACGTATTCTATATTCTTATGAGGCAAAATACAGTCAAAGGATTCTACATGAAAAGAAAACATCTTTGGCGATAGCCTTCGACTCGACACTTAGATCTATCGAAGAAGTTTTATCTATTGATAATAATCATTCTCATTTATATGCCGGTTCGATATATTCAAGTGAATTCTAAATAAAATATGAAATAGTATTTCAACATCTGCTTAGAACTTCAATATTTTATTGACATACAATGTATATGTTAACAACAAACTAACAACACAACATGATGACAAACTGATCAGTTTTAAATCGAGACAGGCTGTTGAAAATTACTACTATTACAGTGAAATTAACAGTTCCCTTTAAAATCAGCATTTCGCAATTTCTATGGTCGTTATAACTATCTAATTAACCAATACAAACTTCTTTGCGTCAAATCCTGTATGACGTGTTTTATAACAAATGTTCGGTCGTTATTGATATAGTAATTTTGACTACGGGTTATTATCTACAGGAATTATGGGATTGATCACTGCTCGTTATTTTCATGTTTCCATCGATGACCAAAATTGTTAATTTTTCGTAGGCATCACAGAAACTCTACAATGTTTTTTTCTCGATTGCCTGTGGTCGTTATAACGATCTAATTAAACAATACAACCTGTCATTAGGTCAAATGCTGTCAGCGGTGTTTTACCAATTGTTAAGTCCTTTTTTATATATACTGACTTCGACTACAGTTTATCATTTTTAGGAATTATGATATTAATTACTGTTCGTTATTTTCATCTTTTATCAATGAATAAATTACTAACTTTATGTAGGTGTGGCGAGAGCTGTACAATGTTTGTTTCACAAAGGGAAATATTCAGTTGTCATTAATCAGTTTAATTCCACTGTTACAAATTTGAAAGAATTCAATATACAGGTGAAGTTATGTTGCCAATTGAAGAATCAGGTTAACATAAACTCAAACAAATTAATCTTTAACAATATTAGATATTTTCTTATGCAATAGACAATGTGGTCCACACTTTTAAGATGTGATGATGCAGTGCATACACACAATTTTCAATTGATGAAGATATCATTGAAAGTAAAAACACATAAATTAGTTTCATTAATGGTATCTAGACTTGCTCTGATTATAGTGTAACATTAAAGATAAGTTGATTCAGCTTGCAGAAAAAGCGTATATATTTAACAAAACAGTATTTGTATTAAAAATTCCTGTATGTAAAAGCTAAAATCAAAGTTCCTGCTTTAAGGGCACCAGCATATATGTGCCTTTGCAATTTCCAAGTTTCCCTATAGTTGTTTACCCTTCTCTAACTCTTACACACAATGAGACACAAAATGTGCCTCACTACATGCGATGGGTGCAAATGCCCATCGATGTTTTCATATATTGCCTAAGGAAACTTTATTAGGTTTATTAGTATTTGAGTTTTACTCGTATCGAATAGGGAAAGGTAATTTATATTTACAGTCCCTAGATATGTACCACGTTAAAGTTAATCCATTTACGTCTTCTTGTTCTTCGTCTTCTTTCAACTATAGTCCAACTGGATATATCATTACATGTGATGTTGATATAGTTGAAAATGAGGGTCTGAACTCGCTTATTCTAAAAGATCCTAAACTCAAAGAACATTGGTCTTTCATTTTAGTAAGAGAACTTCATCTCTAATATAAAATATGTTGAAGATTATCCCAGACGATACGATAAATATGAAAAAGAACTTGATACTATCTTTGAAAGGATTACTATTATAACAGGAATATTAACATTCCGTATTAGATACATTAAAACAAAAATATGTACCACCTATCCTTCTGTGTTTACTAAACCAGAAGTGATAAAAGAAATAGATAGGTTGCATGAGGAATATGGTTTGGTTCCAGTGGACAAAGCTGCAACAATATTGTCTTTGTAAGGCTCATTATTTCAACTGTATTTTAAACGACCTAATAATACTTTTACTCCAACTGCCCTTTTAAAATATGGAATTCTTTAATTCCATGCTTCAGTTTTAGATGCATTTAATATCCCAGTCAATGGGATGGGTGATAATGAGTTACCGTACCTATACTGGATTCCTAAACTTCACAAAAAACTAACAAAAAGATACATTGCTGGATCCAGTAACTGTTATAACAATCCCGATCTTTCCTCCTCACGAAAATATCAACTACTGTCAATGAGAAAATTCAGATGTATTGTGCCACAACATATGACAGAAGTGGTGTAAATCAAATGTGGATCCTATATTCTAAAGAACATTCAGTAAATTTGAAAACCAAAACTTTTTTGAAATCAAGAACATTAAAAACTTATGATTTTTCAACACTTTATACGAAAGGTTCTTCAACAAACATGGAAAAGCGAATGATTCATATCTAGTGATCAGTTATCCAGAAATTACTTTCTTAAACACCACTCTGATTTCACGCACAACTAATCTGAAGTTGTAACAAAAAATAAGCTGACCTTCCTCATTGAAAATATCTTCGTAGTCTGGTCTCCCAGCAGTCTAATGAAAATTTCCATGGTCACGAATTCTGCTCCTTTCTTAGCTGACCTGGTTTTTCTTTTATTTTCAGGTGTGTAACAAGTCAGACATCATTTTACCCAATGATAGGTTGTATTGACAAAATAGACTATTATAACGACTATAGAATTTGCGAAATGCTGACTTTAAATGAGACTGTTAAAACCCTTGCACCCCTTAACTCTTAACTGATTCAATATGCAAGATAATTTTCTGCATATGAACAGTTTTTAATCGAGAAAATTATTAATCGCTCAAAATTATTAATGTTAAAGGAGTTTCAACGGTTTCGCTTCAAATCCGCATTTCGCAAAATGTATGGTCATCATAACTACCTAATTACCAATACAATCTGCATTTGGTCAAATGCTGTCTGACATGTTTCATGCCAATTCTTAGGTTGTTCACACATACTGGTTTTGACTAAGGGTTATCATTTATGGGGATTATAAGATTGATTCATTATTTTCATCTTTTCATCAATTAATAATTCAGTTACCCATGGTCGTTAAAACGATCTCATTAACAATACAACCAGTCATTAGGTCAAATCCTGTCTGACGTGTTTCTTACAACTTGTTCTATCGTTATTCATATACTGATTGTGTCTAGAGATTATCATTCATAGGAATTATGTTACTGATCACTTTTTGAACAATGCATACATTTCTAACTTTCTGTAAGCGTTGCTAACACTGAACAATGATTGTTGAACACAGGAGAATATCCAGTTGTCATTTAATGAGCTGTGTAACTTCACTGTCACAGAGCACCTACTTTTTCTTATTTAGTCCATGCTCAGGATGACTCTTTGACGGCATTCATGATACAGGTGATGTTATGTCTCCAATTAAAGCCCCGGGTGAACTAAACTCAAACAAAATTTTCTTTTTACAAAAATCGGACCAAAATTTGTTAATTTTCGGACAAATGGGTACTGATACGTTATATATCAAGAGCTAGATAGTTGGGATGTCTATTACTTTTTTCGCTAAATTTTAATCTATCTTTAATACAAATATATCAGATATAATGCAAAAAACTTGTTGCTAATAATATTGACGTGTTTGTGTGAGTTTTATTTTTCTTACATCAAGTTTAACGTACATGCATGTATGTATATATGATGCATGTTGAAATTAAATATTACTACATTAGTAATTAGATATTGATTTCAAAGGTTCTTAAAACAGTAAATCATTATCTATATCTTCCAGCGAGATGTGGTTTCTTTAAAACGTCGAAAACTTGTGATAAATTTGAAACTTCGACTATTGTTGTGGCAGATTTTTTTTTCTATATCGCATATGATTAATTGATTGAATATTGTTTAACACCCCTCTTGAGAATATTTCACTCACGGAGGCCTCACCACTGCCGGTGAAGGGCTTCACAATTTAGGTCTATGCTCGGCGCTTATGGCCATTGAGCAGGGGGGATTTTTATCGTGCCACACCTGCTGTGACACGGGACCTCAGTTTTTGCGGTCTCATCCGAAGACGGCCCCATTTAGTCGTCTCTTACATATACAATGTATATAATAGATGCACATTTACAGGTACACATATATAACAAAGGTAATTGGGCAGAATGTACATGTGTGTATATACATGTATAGATATAAATATTCAGACACCGTAGTATCGAGGAGGGGTTGCCCCTCCCTTTTGGGGGACGGGAGTGGGGGTGATGTCGACCATTTCCTTGCTATGGGAACATCTTGACCAGCCAGTAGACACTTCAACTTTTATCTATCTTATAAAATATATAATATATGTGTTGTGATGATGGTTACTAAAAGTTTATATATGTATTGACGGACTAGGAAAACTGGAGTATAACCGTAAGGTGATATAGACACCTCTCTCTCTCTCTCTCTCTCTCTCTCTCTCTCTCTCTCTCTCTCTCTTTTTCTCTCTCTCTCTCTCACATCAAGGTGTTCTGGATAGGCCTGGCCCACACATTGTAAAATGAAAATACATGCATGATATTTATTAAATTCATTTTTTAAAAAGGTATGTTGAAGTTACATATATTGTCTCTTGGAAACAGACACGTAGCATCATTTATCGGGAGGGGTCGAAAGATAAGTTGGTAGTTAATTAGCAAATGAAAAAAAAAAACTTTCTGCCTGATCTTCCAATTCTTAAATTGGGGGGGGGGGTATCCTTCGCTACATGGGTTCAATTCATAATTTTAAGCCTATTTTTTTCTCATTCAATACTACTATCAAGAATAGGGGGAGGGGGGGGTCACTCAATATATCCTTATTTGCATTTGAAAATAAGTGCCAGGGAAAAGCAGTTAAATATACCACATTGTCTATACATATACTCAAACAACTTCCCAGAATCCGTTTTAGATTTAGAGTGAATGTCGGTGCATACAATGACATGTCCACAGACTGATGTAATTTTCATTTATCAAAGATGAACACTATATGGAGAGAGAGAGAGAGAGAGAGAGAGAGAGAGAGAGAGAGAGAGAGAGAGAGAGAGAGAGAGATTTGCTATATGAAATATACCATCTGAAGTTACATGTATATTACTTGACGTGTTTTGCTGTACCCAAGAAAATGATATCCCATTCATGCAACATAAATAGGTATCGTTTAGTACATGTACATTTACCATACTTTATTCAATATATTTTGTAAATACCCACAGCAGACAGACATACTTTATTCGTATGTACTGTAAGATGTATATTGCATACACATGTAAGCAGACCTGTTATATAGTCCTTGGTGTACATGGCATAAGAAGTAATTTCATCAGACTCAATCGACGTTTTTAATCGAATTGTTTATATTTATGACGAAAAAAAAAATAAGAAATAGAAAGAAATAAAGAAAATTCAAGAGCCATTTTATTTTCCATATTTCATTTGATTAGGAGGACATAGAACAGCACCTTCGAAAATATGATTGCGTTTTACTCAACAATTTTTGACAAATGCACGCATTATTTTCCTCACTCTAATTAACACCAGATTCTTCCGCAAAATGTCTATGACCACGATAAAGTTACATGTAAATGAATAATGAATTTTCCATAGCATGCCAGTTTTCAATAGTCTTTGATCTCAACGAATATTTTTATATAAAAAGTTAAAATTATAGCTTTTAAAAAAATCTTCTAGAAGCAGGGTACGGTAAATCCTATAAGGTCGATGACGTCGTTCCGACCAAAGTGACCGTCGGAAGATAGCGTCAGAGTTAACAATGCAATATTCTAACGTTATTTTCTCAATATCAGCAACAAGTAAATGATACATGTTATATATGAATGAAACGAGAAAATTATCACCTTTCTACCTGCAAACTATGATTGGTTTTTGAAGCGCGGCCAATTTTGGCCAATAACGTCCCTTGTTCTTAAGCAAATTAATATTTTACAATAGTTAATGTTTTCTTATTCAATAAACGATGTGGTCCATACTTTGAGGATTTGATGATCCAGTACATGCACACATAATGTTTTTGAATTGATAAAAATATAATATATAAATACATAAAAAGGTTTCTTTAACGTTATCTACACGTGCTTCCATTATAGTTTAACGTTAAAGATAAGGTGATTCAGTCTTCTCATGTACATGAATATTATCAGAACATTCATCTTCATCATCCACATCTGAACAATTCAGAGTGGTTGATTTCATGTAGTTTTGCAGCTCAAAAGATATCCACTGAGTCTTCCCTTTGCAATTTTGAACGATGTCCACAAATGCATGTCCATAAATATTTTCATTGTTTACTGTCTCTCTTTTATCTTTTGAAGTCCCGTTCATTTCAAATTTGACGCTTCCTATTGATGCCATTTCATGTTTTCCATCGTCTTTGACTTTATCCTTACATAGATATTCCTCTTTACTCACTGTGCTATAAACATCGTCTTCACATCTGTCATCCCCCATCTCACTTAAAGGTGTATGTCCGTTCCCGACGCATTCTTTTGAACCTGTATTATCATTATCCTCGGGGAAACCTTCGATAACGATGACCTCATTAATTTCTGTGTAAATGTCGTTTACTGCATGAATTCTGCACGATACATCATTCATCGAGTGAAGTCCTAAACATTTGCGATATTTGCATACTTCCCGTATGATCATTAGTATTAAAACCAGACTTATCAGAGTCCCGGATGTTTTTATTATTGTTATAGGATGCATATCGAATCCAGAAGAAGTATCGTTACAAAATCTCTTTTGCGTTGTCTTTTCTTTGACTCTCACTGTGGAGGCTGAGGACGTGAACCTTGCCTCTAAAACAAATTCCAATAACTTTAGTGTGTGGGTAAAAAAACAACACAATACTTTAAAAGTCGATATTATGCAGTACTCTGGATTAGCTGTAATAATATAGCCCTCTCTCATGTCTGGGGGTGTCACACTTCTATAAGGTGTTTGTTTTAGTTGAAATATGGCTCATACAGTTAATTTTTAAGAAATTGAAAAAAAGGTCGATCCTCCAATTACGTTATACTTAAGGATGTGGAATATCCATTCACATTCACAGACCAATATTCAATATCCTATAGGAAAATTTGCAAGATGTTTTCAAATATCAGTATTTTCAATCAGATCACTTATCGCATAACCTAGATATTTCATTTGAAGTATAACTGTTTAAAATACCATCTCTGTTGCATTAAAATATTCGCAAAGCGAATGAATGAAAAGGTGGGGATAACGAACAGTGATCAATCCCACCAATCCTATAAAGAATACGGGATTGGAATTAAGGCAAACACGGACCTTGGACACACCAGAGGTGGGACAACATGGCTAGAAGTAAGTATTGCATGTTCAATAATGACAGGATTCATCCATTTAGCATCCGAAATCGAGATCTGATTATTTACGTAAAAAATATTTGCTATATCATCTTACCTTATCCTTTCCTTCCACATCTTATATTCAATTTTAGTTTAAATTCCACACCATAATCAAGCATTCGTTTGACTAATATAGCAGGATATGTTATTTACATCGACTTCAGTCCAAACTCCTGCTTTACAACGCTGTATAACATATGACTTCTTTGTTTCAATTTTTCGTAGATGTTGTCACTAAAATTGGTTATCATAATCATTCACATTCATGAAAGGTGAAGATAACTAGAGAACAGTGATCAATCTCATAACTCATATAAGCAATACAAAATAGAGAGTTGGACAAACACGGTCCCTTGGATATACCAGAGATGGGATTAACTGCCTATGAGGAGTAAGCATCCGATTTCGTCCAGTCACCTGACAGAAATAGAAACAATGGGATTATTTGTTGATAAACATTGACAATATCGCGGGTACCTACATGTATCTTCATTGTGTAAGTATACTTTGTTTGCGAATTTTCATCTGTCTTTGATCTCATGAATAATAAAGCAATCAAAACCTAAATTTCTTCAGACTTCCACTGAGTACACCTATTCAACATCGTGGTTAGTGTCTTCGAGATATCGCAAGTTGAATATATTGGTATAGGGTAAAACCTATGAGAAGACTACACCGATCTTTATTTGAAATTAAATTATGATGTATCTCTAATACATATGTAGAGCCAAAACTCTTCTATGAATCATCTAATATTTTTTTCGGAACGATCCGATTTTGCACAATCATATACTAGAAAATACTTTTACATACTCATGAGCATGTTATGCGTATTATCAACATTTAATTAAAGACAGGCTACTGACAAATAATTTGATGTTCCTGGGATTTTAACAGTTTTGTTTCAAGGCAGCATTTCGCACATTGTATTGTCGTTCTAACGATATATATGTAATTACATCCTGTGATCAAGTCAAATGCTGTCTGAAGTGTTTCACATCAATTGTTAATCTGTTTTTAACATACATTTTATCTACGTATTCCTCTGTTCACCTATTAAGATAGAAGACTCATTCCTTGTGTGCCTAGTCATCAGGGGATACTGACTCCTCTTGAATATCTAATCTTGTCTTTGATATATCCAGGGGTATGGGATTATCCTGCTTCCAATCTAAAATTTTAATAGAAATTATACGATTGGTCTCTGTTCGCTGTACATGTGTTTTGGTGTAAATGTATTCAGCTAAAAATATATGAATCACCGTTAATCTGGTTATTTTTGCATTTTTCAAATTTATTTAGATTCGCAAAATCATTTAATAGAAAGAAATCTACACGATGCTTCTTCATAACTAATCACTAGTGCGTAACTAACTAGATAGTTTATCGATGATCAGTTTTTAACACAATTTTATAGCATTAAGATGTCAATTTTAAAATATTTTACCGAAGAGAGTGGCCTTTGTATTTAGATAATATAGTGAGAAATTATTCAATGACGAGTTTCGAAAGTCTGTACAATTCACCTAGTCCTAAGTATGGACGAATTTGCACTATTTTAGCAGAAGGAATGAAAGCCAAAGTAGTCAGATATGCATCTGAAAACGGGACACCGAAAGCATTAGAACAATTCAGTTATTCTAACGTGACGGAGTCTACTGTTCGTCTAGATTTGAATAATTTAGTTTTTCAATACAACCACGCCATGTGAGGGTCATTGTCAGCATTACAGGCTAAGTTAACAGTTATGTGATGCCTCCCGAGCTGACGACACAGAATTATCATTATTTGAATTAGAAGGCGGCTAGTTTACTACGAGTCGAGCATCCAATCAGTATGACTATATCAGCATAGTAACATCGTACTTGAAGTTTTTTTATGAGACGCTTTAACAAGTTATTCAAGAAAATGTTGGTGTAATCAGCAACCTTATTAGTGAGCAATCTAACCCCCTCGACTCACCATTTCCGGGCTTAGGGAAATTTTTGCGTCGATTTATTTTTGCAAATTTGAGTAAAAAGCTTATATATTCATTTCAGTATTCCTTAATTTTGCGAATCTATCCTTTTACTCAAAATCAATCGACGCAAAAATTTCCAAATTTACCCTATCTCTTGAAATGTGAAAAATAAAGTACACCTTTTTAGACTTACCGAGACGCCTTGCACATATTCCATTCTCATATGTTTATTTTGTAGATCATGTATAATGTATGTATTCCAATAAATCATTTTAACGGTAACTTGTAAATCAAGCTTGAAACAAAACTTTCATCTGCCCAAATATTAAGATGTATGTGATTTTTGTCGGTCATAAACCCGAAAAAGGTTAAGGGGTTTTAGATTGACTATTGCTTAGTAAGATGGGAGTAATGATCAATGTTCTTTATCTTCACCTTTCATAAAATGGCTAATAATACGGACATTTTGTTGAATAATTTGCACATTTCAAGGAAGTATTAACTCTCTGCCTTCGAAATACAACTAGTTTTCTAAACTTGTAGATCCAGGATGATTTTTAGTTCAAATTAAGCCAATTAAGGAAGGTCGTTATGGCCTATATCATTACCCCATTGTATATAAAAGAAATTAAACATATAAGTGCAAAACAAGTGCAAAATACAAGTATATATAAATTATGTTCAAGATATGATCAATCTTTCACGAGAGGGCGCATTACGCAAGCTTCACTTACACCTCAGACAACGCTAGGAATCACATGACAATGTAATCACATTCATTTTCGTCTCCTTTCCCTTTTAAAGTTCTGGAAACAGGTGATACGTCAGGCTCTTTTCATAACCCACTGGAACTTTTTAAAGGACATCTTTACCATTGAGCTGTTTGTCTCTTATTTTACAAGTTTCAATCTTATTTTCTATAGCCTTTCTTACTTTTGATTCCATGTTTACATTAAATCCCCATAACGTGGGTGTCCTGCATTCATGCGCATAGTACGAAGTAGTTCCAAAACAGCGATTGTAAACAATTTACAGTAAGCATCAATTTAATTACACCAAAAGCATTGCATCATATGACTAAGTATTTAGTCCAAAACATAAATGTTGGATATTAGAAACTTTTACATTGATTGAGCGTTGATAGGGGTATACTGCGAGCAGCGCAAGGAATTCTGGGTAGAGAATGAGGTATGATATATATGATGATTATCGCTCAATCATCAGTTTATGCAACGATTTTAAAAGGGACTACGTACTTTCAAATAGAAATGAGGAAAACCTTAAATTGGGATAGCACCTCCCATTTCCTATACATGTATTCATGAATTGAATCAATATCCTCTAATACAGAATTACCTCAAGAAGAAACCCAACGCTCACAACAAATACAAGGATAATTTTTTCTTATGAAGAGCTACTAGTGGCTCAACGATCAATCTTCAACCACTCTATGAATATACATGCATGTGAATGATTCTTAAAACAAAAGAGATTATAAGAATTTCATTCAACTTTAAATCCTATTGTTAAATTCTCGATCATAGTTTGGACTTGAGAATTATCAAGAAATTCAGGCTAGTTTCATTGCTTAATCAGATTAAATTTCTCACAACATGACACGCAACAGAAAATGACATCGCCAACAATGACTAATACTGTATGTCCACGTATTAAAGAGCTATATCTATATCTTATGTCCTTCCATAAAATACTTAACCACATTAATCACACGACAGTTCCCTCAACACGTTTGTGTGACCCCAAGATATCTAAACCTACTCCAAATTTTATAAACTTCAGCATCCTTATACAAACTGAAGTCATCGATTCAATGCGAAAGAAGAATACACATCGTTTCTCCGTATATAATTCCCATGCAATATTAAAAATACGTCGATTCGGGGTTTTTTTTTTCATTTACGTAAACATCAGCAGCATAAATGATATCAAAACTGTCACTCATATCCTTCAATCCAAAAGAGTTCACAGTGCTTGTGTTGTTTTGTAAGTCAAAATCCGATTCCTGCTTGTTCTTCTCTTTGCTATTTTGAACACTATTCACATTGAATTGTCTGGGTTTATCCTTTGAATGAGCTTTCTCTTTACACACAGTGCTATAAACATATTCTTCGCATCCGGGTTCCCCTATCTCAGTGAAAGGTGGATGTTCATTACTATTACATTCTTTTGAACCTGTAATCTCGTTATCCTCGGGTAAAACTACATTAGCCATGAACTCATTAATTTCTGTGTAAATGTCGTCTACTACACGTATTCTACACGACACTTTATTTGCATTCCGAAGACCTGAAAATGTCTTGTGTCTGTATAATTCTCCTATAACTATTAGTATTAGCACGAAGGATATTAGTGTCCCGGATGTTATTACTACTGGTGTAAAAATAACATTGATGTGAAACTCAGACGTCTCGTTACCATTTCCTTCTTGCGTTGCATTTTCTGTAACTTTCACCGTGGACTCTGGGGATATGAAATGGTCCACTGTATTTGTCTCCGCCTCTAAAAAAACAATTTTCTTTCCTTCAACGTGAGGGTATGACACACCACAGAACATTAATATAGTAGTTCAAAACAGATGTAATAATGTAGCCTTCTCCATTTTAGACAAAATCTGCTATTTCCGGCAGAGTACCACTATTTCTAAAAGGTATGTCATTTTAGCAAAGGATATCCAGATAAAAAAAAATGATGATATATGAATACGAATTCAACATGCAAAACTTGAAAGATTTTTACCACTATTTTTATTGCTTTTGAATATGTATGAAAATGGGGTATTTTAAATACTGCAAGTATTATTTGTTCTATCCAAAGCGTGCTTTAGGGATTATTTTCTATCGAAATTGCAAAAAGCCAAATATGTATATTCTCTTTGGAGATTTTTGCGATATTAGTATGTGACGCCATACGTGTCAATCATGGTGAAGCAAGAAAGCATGGAAACATTGAAACAAGTTGTGAACAGCCCATACAGCTGACTACTGATACAAATTGTAGAAATTCAACAGTTATAAGTCTCATTTTATTGTGTTGTACAATATATAGCTGTAATAATCAATATCAAAAAATCTTTACTTTTACCAACGAGGCAAATCGGAGAATCTTTTTTAAACTTAGAGCTATTTCAAACCAACGGAAGACCATCTACAATGACGAGCCTATATATTACATTCTAACGCATTTAATTCATTGTATCGACATTTATTTACGAATCAATAGGCTCATTGTCCATCATATAATCATAGATAATGACTTCGAGAACCTTATAGCCTACCAGGTATTGTATTGAGGCAATCAAAGTCGCCGCGGGTCTTGTAACTACAGGAACCTCTGTGTAGCATACATTTTTTATATTATATGCATCTTTCATTTCATATGCAAGGTGAAGATAACGAACAGTGATCAATCTCATAACTCCTACCGGCAATACAAAATAGATAGTTGGGTAAACACGGACCCCTGGACACACCAGAGGTGGGATCAGGTGCCTAGGAGGAGTAAGCATCCCCTGTTGACCGGTCACACCCACCGTGAGCCCCATATCCTGATCAGGTAAACAGAGTTATCCGCAGTCAAAATCAGTGTGCCAAGAACGGCTTAACAATCGGTATGAAACACGTTAGACAGCATTTGACCCAATGCGAGGTTGTATTGACGAACTAGATCGTTATAACGACCATAGAATTTACGAAATGCTGACTTCAATCGAGACTGTTGAAATCCCTGTACCATCAACTTGTTTGTCAGTAGCTTACCTCGATTTAAAAACTGACTATACCCATAACAATCTCTTGCATATCGAATCAGTTGAGATATATAAACACCATATGCAGGTGATAATGGAATATTGCTACATAAATGTGGGAAGTTGACGATGGAGAAGCTGAAATCATCCCGTTTGTCATACAGTTGAGTTGTTAGTTTGCCGTTAATGTCTACTTTCAACAAAATATCTAAGTATGAAGCAGAAGTGGACGACTCTGTGGTGTCCTTTATTTCGAGCTCACATGGATATATCAAATCGACATATAAATGAAAGCTATCATTGTTAATAGACAAAACGTCATCGATATATCTAAAAGTCGAATTTAAGGTCACAGCGAGAGATTTTTTCTTCTCACGTAGAAGTTTTTGAATAAATTCTGCTTCATATGAATATAAAAACAGGTCAGCTGACAAAGGAACACAATTCGTGCCCATGGGAATTCCAACAGACTGTTGGAAGACCTGATCACCAAAGACCACGAAGATATTGTCAATGAGGAACTCTAGCATATTTTTTATTTCAACTTCAGAGTACTTGTGCGTGGAATCAGAGTGGTGTTTAACAAAGTAAGTTTTTGAATAACTGATCACTAGATATGAATATTTCTGTTTTCCGTTTTTGTTGAAGAAGCAACTGTCTATGATGTCAAAAAGTATCGTCTTTAATTTATCGTGAGGAATGGTCGTGTATAGTGTTGAAAAGTCATAGGTTTTAATGCTATTGATTTCGGAAAAATTCTGTGATTTCAATTTTACTAAAAGTTCTTTAGAATTGTTTAGAATCCACATTTGATTAACACCACTTCTGGCATTTGTAGTCGCACAGTAAGTTTGAAGTTTCTCCTTCACAGCTGTTAACATTTTCGTGAGGAGCAAAGATAGGGGCTTGGTAGAGCACTTACTGGATCCAGCAATGTATCTTTGTTTGTAAGGGTTTTTATGTAGTTTAGGAATCCAGTATAGGTAAGGTAACTCATATTCATTCGACCCATTGACTGGAATATTAAATGTGTCTAAAACTGAAGCATGGTTTTGAAGAATTTCGTCTTTTGAAAGGGCAGTTGGAGTATAAGTATGATTACCAAAAGTGGAATTAATGCCAAGTTCGTTTAAAATACAGTTGTAATAATGAGCCTTACAAACAAAGACAATGTTGTTGCTAGCTTTGTCAGCTGGAACCAAAACATATTCCCCATGTAACCTATCTCATTCTTTTATCACTTCTGGTTTACTAAACACAGAAGGGTAGATGGTACGTACTTTTGTTTTCATGTGTCTAATGCGGGATTTTAATATCCCTCTTATGCTTTTAACGACGATATATTGGTTCACTGCCCCCATGCTTGAAGTTATGAGTATTGACACCATGTGTAAAATGACAACATCATCTCCCCCCGACTGAAAAAAAGTCGAAAAAATACTAGTTAATAATTGTCAAGAATTTTAAGATACTGCAGTTTTATTTAAAATGATGCTGCTTGTCAACGTAGTAAAATAAATTCAATATATAATGGGTGTCCCTCCCCCACTATTTCTTTATAGTAGCGAGTGGGACGATTATAAGCCCGATGTTTTAAATAACAAGTTCTCTCTCTCTCTCTCTCTCTCTCTCTCTCTCTCTCTCTCTCTCTCTCCCATCATAATCTTAAACTTTATTAAGGAAAGATACTGTTAATGTACAGCATATACTTTTCTAAAGTTTAGATTGAATTAGATCTCAACACTAGTGAAAATATTATGAAATTGAATTATATAGATAGATTGTCAAAGATTTCAAGACTATGGTCAATTAAACTGCAGTTGCAAATCACATTAAGAATTAGTGCATAGAATGGATTTTGACTAGCATAGCATGTTTAAAGCGATGAGGGGGGAATGACAGTAAATTGAAGAATAAACAATTTTGGTTAAAATCGATTTTAAATCAAAATATAATCAAGTATGTAATATGATATAGATTGCCGGAAAATTTGTGAACTTCAATGATTTTTGTTTTATAATTGTTGTGTACTACTTGCACTCAATTGACACCTAGGACTTAGATTGTACTAGACCTCGATGGTTACTTCTTGTTGTATAGTACTTGCATTATGTTACCTAGATTGTTCTAGAGCTCGATGTCTTCGTCTTTAGTAGAAAAAAATGACGTAATGGTTGCATCATCGTCTTTCAAGATTGTACTAGAAAATTCATTCTTACTATAAATACACTGTCAATTTTTATGATAGAACAGCGCTGATTAGACAAGATCTTTAGATTATTTTTATAACTGGGTACTATAATTTTGAAACTAACTATTTTGTGTGTGTAGATTCTGTTCGGCACGGATTTTTCATATCTATTCTTCAGCTACCGTAAGTTACTATTTTCCCATTGTTACAATTTTCTTTCAATTATTATATTAAATGTTATTAATTGTATTTTTGTTAGTAATTTTTTCTGCACAATCAAGGGTTTGTTCTGACCAAAAACAATGTCATTTTTTCTGTGAAGATTACTAATATATTTTCTTTGTATCTTTCATTTTAAGTTTCAAATGACTTACTAAGTATTAGTATCTTAGATATTTTGCTCTTCATTCCATTTATATCGAACAAAAATTTGGTGGATTTCATGACGTAGTGTTTGTTGATTTGTTTCCGTTATATATTCACCTGTAGTGTCTCCACACCCATATATGTGATTACAGTTTGAACAATTGTCACATTTCAGAATGCATCTCATTCCATATTGTGGTGTCGGACATGGGCTGGAACAAGTATATCCGTAATACCCAGGGAGACACTCTACAATTCACGCATATTAAACATGACTAATATACCTTTTTGAAATTAGACACTGCCTTACGTGCGTATATCCACATAAATAATAATATACAAAATAATTACACCACCACTGAACATTCACGGAAATATTCACTCCGTAGCCATATCATGCACATTAAGCGATATTTTACTCCACACAATTGAGCTATAAAAAAGTTATGAGATTGATGACTGTTCAATATCTTCACATTTCATAGAACACATTTATGTAAATTAAACACAAAAAAATTACCTTTACACTCATTCCCCACCTTGTAGAAGTTTACACAGCATTCTGGTGAACCGTCTACATTGATTCTGAAATATTATCATCTCAATGAGCTAGGCCACAGAAATTATTTAAAGTAAGTCCACCTTCATGTGACCACATAAGAGTTGGTCAAAACCATTCATTTATTTACATTGATGTATGATAGGGAAAAAAACTTTGTTGAAGTTGTTCCCAATACTTATTGTAAAAATCTTGTTAAACATAACATATTTCAAAAATCTAAGTTATATATGAACAATCAATCATAGCTTTCAAACTATTGAATCCAAGGACAATAATTCTGTGTTCATTGATATGTTTTTATCACGTCCAAATGCGATTTATTTCCTTCATTTTCACAGACATTTTGTATATTTTTTTAAACAGTTTAATGAAATCGTTCTTGATATTATAATGTATTATATCGTTATAACCATTATTTGTGAAATTAAGGAAAATTGTAAATTTCTGACGTTGATACATAATTCTGTTTAAGTATCTTGCATCTTAAAAAGCGCAATGACCTATATCATTTATTTAACGATTTACTTGTTTTAACCCTAATAATTAAATACACTTTCTGTACTTTTATCAGATAATAATGCGAATATGAAGTTACCTTATATACATGTATGTGCACTGCTACAAATTTCTTACCCCTTTGAACAACTCCCTGCACCAGTCGCCCGTATCAAAAGAAATATGCTACACCAAACATACGCAGAAATAAGATGAATCATACTCGTTGTTTATAAACGACAAAAAAAGATTTTAAGTCCAAATCATATATTTCAGTATAACTCAGCTTGCATAAAAAGCGGATATACTTAACAGAACATGATTTGTATAAAAACTTCCTGTATGTAAGGGCTAAAATCAAAGTTCGTACTTTAGGGGCGCCAGCATATATGTGCATTTGCAATACGAGTTTTCCAAGTTGCCCTCTAGTTATTTCTCTTCTCTAACTCTTATACGCGATGGGTGCAGATGCATATCGATGTGTTTATATATTGCCTAAAGAAATTTTAGAGCGTTTATAAGTATTTGAGTATCATTAGTATCGAAGAGGAAAACAATTTCATATTTCCAGTGCCTAGATATATACCATCATATACCATCTTATAGTTCATCTACCTATGTCTTTTTCTTCTCCGTCATCTTTCAACTATAGTTTCAGCTGGACATGTCCATACAAGTGATGCTGACATCGTTAAAAAAGAGGGCCTGAAAAGACTTATTTTAAAAGGTCCTAAACTTAACCAACTTCGGTCTTTCATTTGACGACAGAAATATTTTAAAGATTAAACCAGATGATGGGCTAAAGATGAAAAAGAACTTAATACCTTCTTTGAATGGATTACAATTGTAACAGGAATATCAAAATTCCGTATTAAACACAGTAAAACAAAAGTTTGTACCACCTATCCTTCTGCGTTTAGTATATCAGAAGTGATAAAAGACTTAGAGCGGTTCCATCAGGAATATGTTCGGTTCTAGTAGACAAAGCTTGTAAGAACGTTGTCTATATTTCTTACGCTCATTACTACAACTATATTTCGAACTTGACATTAATTCCACATCTGCTAATCGTACTTATACTCAAACTTCCCTTTCAAAAGACGAAATTCTTTGATATTCAGTTTAAGACACATTTAATATCCCAGTCAATGGGATGGATCAATATGAGTTACCGTACCTATACTGGATTTCTATGCTTCACAAAAACCCTTACAAAACATACATTGCTCGATCCAGTAAGTGTTCTACCAAGTATCATCTTTGCTCCTCATGAAAATATTAACTGCTGTCAAGTTGAACATTCAAACGTATTGTGCCACAATATATGCCAGAAGTGGTGTAAACCAGATGTGGATTCTATATTATAAAGAACATTTAGTAAATTCAAAAACGCAAGACTTTTCTTAAATCAATAACATCAAATATGTTAGGCCGTTCTTGGCACACTCATTTTGACTACGGATAACTCCGTTTACCTAATGAAGATATAGGGCTCACAACAGGTATGGCCGGTCCGCATGGGATGTCTACCCCTTCTAGACACCTGATCCCACATCTGGTATATCCAGGCATATTGCAAAACAGCTGAAAAGGCAGTTGAAAAACTGTAGGTACATCGAACAATTGTGAAGATTACGAAACTGGCGAAATATCTTATCTATAGATAGACAAGGAACAACAGACCGATATTTCACACATTAAATCAAACATTTCTTTTAATTAAAAATGCGTGTTGGTTTTAATCTCATTGTTTTTTCCTAGATATGAAAATATCGAAACTTAATCTGCCACGAGGTTAAGTACGTTTACTGTAGTAACAATGCGAATGAAAAGGCAAAGATAACGAACAGTGATCAATGTCATAAATTTTATAACAACCAAAGATTAAGAGTAGACAAACACACCAGAGGAAATGAGGATTTAATATTTATACTTTCATGGGAACTAATTATAAATTATTTCAGGGGATTTCCAATGTGCATAAGACGTCAAAACAATTTCAAATGATTTCTGTTAACTAATTGTCAATAACTATCGACTGATTTCATTCGTCAATATAAATCACATTCACGACAATTAATGTACGCGATTCCGCCAACATTTTCATCTTAAGTGGTCTTAAGTGGTAATCTTGAATCGAGCGTTGTTACTCGAAGAAGAATAGGAGTAGAATGACATTATCAGTTAACGTGTTTTGTGTATTGTAATGTTATCAAATTCTGGTTACCTGTTCAATAAGACAAAATCTAAGACTATAAATGATATTTTGATTCCACAATTATTTTGAATGATTCACATTCAACCTCGTTTGATTTTAGAACTGCTATGCTAGTAAGCCAAAGAGTTTTAAATCCTCCTCATTTTTCTGTTTTTTCTATTTCTAAATAAATTATATCAACATTTTCTTATGATAATTCATTCCTTCTAGAAATGTATCAAAAAATCGAAGAATATGGAATCACAAATGAAACCGTAAAAATGAATTAAACACTCCTTTGGATATCGGTTGTATTTTTGATTGTTTGTCGAGAATTTTTCAATCCTATTGAGACATCACCAGATGTAGGGAAAATACCGGAACTTTAAAAATATGCATATACTTCAGGGTCGTCGCAGTAGGATTTAATCCTCCCAATTTCCTTATCCCACCTCTGATGTGTCCAGGGGTCCGTGTTTGACCTAGTCTTCATTTTGTTTTCTTTATAAGAGTTATTAGATTGATCACTGTTCGCTATCATTACTTTTTCATTCTTTAACGAGCCAACGCCAGTCGCGACGCGAGATCTCCATTTTTAAAGTCATATTTGAAAGATTCGAACATCTAAATGTCGATTTGTTTGGCGCAGGAGCAGTCACTACCTATACATTTGTACTAAAAGTATTATTGTACCAAAGTGAAACGTAGATGTTGTGTCTGATGAGCTGTTCCATATGTTGATGAAATACGTGCTTTTGAGAAGGGGTCATTTGTAGATTCTGTTTCGTGTCGTGTTGCATACGTTTCCGTATCTACAGTTAATAAGAACACAACAAACATATTTAATTTAGCCAGTCACCATAGTAACATGAAAGGGAATGTAATGAAGCCTATACCTGTGTTATTCGGACAACCATGTACATAACCATAAGGAAGTCATAGTTCACATCCTGTTTTCGAAATATCACTGGTATTCAAAACTTGCAGACCCAGGATGAATTTTATTGGGTTCCAATTTAACGTTGGATTCACGAGGAAATTAAGGAAGATCTTTATGCCATCTCTTTTATCATGACTGCAATGCATATAAAAACTTAAACATGTTAAACATTCAAATAGATATACAAATCATATTCGAGGTAAAATATCTATGATCAGTGTATGAAACGATTTAAAAGGGACTATGTACTTTCAAATAGAAATGAGGAAAACCTGAAATTGGAATAACACTTGCTGCATATCCTATACATATATTGATAAAATGAATCAATATATTTTAATACATAATTACTTCAAGAAGAAATCCAACGGCCACAACAAATGGAAGGATTATTTTTCTCACGAAAAACTACTAGTGGCTCAACGATCAATCTGCTATCACATTACTAAATGAATATACAAGTATGTGAATGATTCCTAGGAAAAAGGAATTATAAGATTTTCATTCAACTTTAAATCCTAGTGTGAAATTCTTGATCACAATTTGAAAAATAAATCTCAAATTCGCCTTGCATGCATGTAGTTAATAAAATGTTTACAGGGTAAGAGCAAGGTACATTAAGGCCCAAATTTCGCCACAAAATTAGGATAAATTTAAAATGTGGTTCCACTTGGTTTAATCATTATGATTATGCACTAGGGCATTGGCCCTGATGATACATGTGAAAATTAGTGACGTAATATGTTCTGTGACGTCATTTTCCTTCTCTCCGATTGACATGATTTACCGAAATCGCCGAAATTAACCGTTTTTTATGCCTTTGAAACCATTTTTAAGATAGAGCACATGCAACAACGACAAAGATGTTTTGTGTACAAATTAATCATGTTGAAAGTCAGTAATGAGCAAAATGTCGACTTGGTTGATAAATGTGCAGACTATTAAATTTAACGTTTAACCATTTCCCGCGTTCATCTGTTATTATATATACACGAGTTAAATAAATAAATGATATCCATATGTACGACACATTCAATTTTATAAGACGTCACGTAGTTTGAAGATATTATGTACACAGAGATCTGGAATCTTCGATACGGTTATTTCCGATTCCAATTTTACTCGTTGTTTATGTTTGATATGGATACGCAATGAGGTATCAACAAAATTACTGTCACACATAAAAAAGGTGAGTTCTATCAACTATTATCAAAGATAGTTTCTGATATGACTTATTCTTGAGATCTAGCCCTCTAAATTGGTATGCATACTGAGCCCGTTATAATGCATAATTTATCTAGATACATGTACATGTACTGATGTAGGCTGTAGATGTGTAGGTCGTGTCATGATGGGCCTAGTGTTGCATATACAATTTCAAATGATTGTATTAAGCAATATGTTAGACACATCTAGCCTAATGATTGCCCATCTATTAAAAAAAACCCAAAAAACAGTAAATACACATTCATAAATGCTTGGCATAATTATATCTACGTGCATTTGCAATATACAAGTTATTTCTCCCCCCCCCCCCTAGATCTATACAGCATTAAATGTATAGCCTATATCGCGGATGTCGGGTTGTTGTTGTTTTTGGTTTTTGGTTTTTGGTTTTTTACACAAATCAACAGGACTAGTCAATTATAGATTCTAGTAGTCCTTTTCACTAGTATAGTGAAAAAACTTAGTGTCAAAAACTGATTAGATCTTACACCTTTCATTATTTTGACAATTACTGGAAAATATAAATATCTTTGACTGACGGCATTATATATAATGATGCACTGTCATAGTGATTGACTTTGGTACTGTTAATAGACAGTCTCTGCTTAATTCATCATTAGAATATGATTTATGATTCAAACTTTTTTCCTTTGCGTAAATACTAATGCATTGAAAGATTTGTTATATAAAGATGATTGTCAGGAGCCTGTATATATTTTTTTTTTCAAATAAAGAGTGTAAATAGATGCAAGTGTAAATGCTAGAACATTGAATATAATACGGTCAAGATTATTTTTTGTTAGGTTTTTCATGGTGTTAGAGTCAACTCTTGTGTAGAACTTATCACATTGTTTGTAAATCTTATCACATGCTATAAGGTTCACATTCGATTCCATTGTCATGTGTCGAATTTAAAAAAAACAACAAACTTTTCAAGTTCGTTTTATAATATTTCTTTTCACATATATGTTGAATGAATTTCATGTTCTTTTTACTACATGTACAATCCAATGTAGCATTGTTTAGTGCGTGTTCCTTCGCTGAAAACATTTAGTGCGCTCGAAAGAAGAAAAAAAAAGGACAAAGTGTACATATACACACAAGAATAACTTAAGGTAACCACGCACTACGTACATATATGATATTCATTTAATTTAGATTAAAACAATGCAAATTGGATGCAAATGTAAATACAATGTTAAAATTGAATAAATATATATGGGTTGCTCTTCAATTCTTAGAGACAATTACACTAATCGTCCTTCAAATCACAGTATCCGCCGCATCGAATCATCTACAATTGATTAAAACTTTCGGAAAAAATCAATTAAACTTTTCAAATAAAATCATAGTGCACATTTGTTTGATAAAACTTTGAGCATATGGCGACATGAATTGGATTATTTTCATATTGAGTTCATGACATATCTTTCTTGTTCATTACGTCGCATAAAATAACGTCAAAATGGCACAACGTTATCGTAAACTATACTGTATTTACATATGTATTAGACATAAGTAAAGCTTTTTACGTAGACATCATAACCATTTTATGGAAGTATACACCATATGAAAGAATTTTGAGGAATATCATTTAATTTGGACGCGGGGCCAAATTTGGCCCCAAAAGTACCTTGTCCTTTGTGACTTTGCAATTTGTGGTTCTAATTAAAGAAGATTGATAATAACAATGATGATGATGTTGATGTTGATGATGATTTTGATGATGATGATGATGATGATGATGATGTGTGATGTGTATATAAAGTGAAAATGTATGCAATGAAGTACAGGGTCCGTGTTTGCCCAACTATATATTTTGTATTGCTTGTAGGAGTTATGAGATTGATCACTGTTCGTTATCTTCACCTTGCATGCAATGAAGTACAGAAAAGCATGCAGTAAACACGAAGCGTAATTTATAATGTGTTTCAAAGGAAAAGTATCGTTTCTGTTGATTTTTCATGTAAAGCGAAGCATGATAGACATGTCTGTTTAATGTAAGTTGATATCCGAATCTAAAATGCTTTTGATATAATATCATTACATACCATTCTTCTTTGTGACTCCTTTCTAATTACTAAAAAGGACAAAAGTATGACAAACAATTCAGATAAAATAGGAATAAACATTGCATAACCTTTGTGTTTTACTGTCTGACAACAATAAATACTTTAAAATTTTACCTTAATTATCAATAAAGGACATGTCAGATTTTTTTCTCCATGAAGTAAATTGAATATGTATTGTAGTAAAAATGAGGAAATGATTGAAAGCTCCTAATGGTTACATTCAATATACATTTTTAAAAGAACTGCAATAGACTGAATATTTGCTTCAGTTGATGTTACATGTATAATATGATTCGTGTTATACATATAGAAAGTGATCCTCTCCAGAATGTTGGCTACTTTACCATGGCTACCTATATGTTCATATCATTGATGACAGTTCCTCTTTAGTAGTTGTCATATCCAAACAAATCCAAGAAATCTCATTCATAAGTTTAATTTTCTTTTGTTTAAGCCGTCAGAATTTGAGTAATATATCAGACTTACGTCTAAGTTTTGACTTAAGAATTTTCGAGAAATCCAGGTCAGTTGCATTGCACTGCATACATTTACTACGTGTGCTAAATCCGGCGAGCTTAATCATATTGACTATCTCGCAACATGACACACAACAGAAAATGACATTGGCACCATTGACTGATACTGAGTTTTCACTTATTAAAGAATCATTGCTTGAAGGCCACCTTCAATACGACATTTTGATACATCGATACAGGGGATACTTACTCCTCCCACCTCTGCGCATGCGAGTTAAGGCTAGTTATAGGGATTTTATGCAAATGATATTACCGAAATGCATTATTTACATTCAAACCCTTGTACACGTTCAGGTCATGTCCATGTAAGTACATTGTGATATGTTATATGCACTTCCTAATTTTGACTATGACGTCACATTGCTTATTACGGAGAAAAAAAATATCTCTACAAAACGACCTCGGCGTACAAAGAACACAAGATGTATTGGTAAAATTTTTGTATGAAAATAAACAGAATTCTCTACTCAATATTTTATTGCTGTCCTAATCCCATCCATTGTCCTGTTCGACAGTTATTTTCTAGAAACATACTGGTCCATACACTTTGTCAATTGCTTCACTTGAAAATTTGAATCGCTGTTTATGCGATAAAGTGACAGCATTTAAACAGTTACAAAAATATTGAGCAGAGAATTCTGTTTATTTTCATAACAATATTTTCTCAATACATTTTGTATTCTTTTCATGACGACGTCTTTTTATTGACATATTATTTTTTTCTCCATAGTAAGCAATACACAATATCATAATGTGTAGTCATAGTCAAAATCACGCCGTGTGTGTCACATATCACAATGTACTTATGAACATGAGCAGAACGTGTACAAGGAAAATTTGAATGTAAATAATGCATTTCGGTTATAGCATTGCATAAATCCCTGCAACTAGTCTAAAGTCACGGTATATCCCGGGAACCGTGTTGGCCCAACTTTCTATTTCATATTGCTTATATGAGTTATGAGATTGACCACTGTTCGTTATCTTCACGTTCCATCGACGACGTTTTAACAATAATAACTTTCATTCATATGTCGATTCGATATATCCCTGTGAACTCCCAAAAAAAAAGACACCACAGAGTCTTCCACACCTGCTTCGTACTTAGATATTTTGTTATTTTATTCAAAACGAATAATAACGGCAAATTAACAACTCAAGTTTATGACAAACGGGATGATTTCAACTTCTCCATCTTTAAATTCCCATATTTATGTAGCAATAATCCATTATCACCTGCGGATAGTACGTATAGTGTTTACATCTCTCAAGTGGTTCGATACGCAAGAGTTTGTTCTGCGTATGGTCAGTCATTTTTTAAATCGAGGCACGCCATAAACAAATAAATTGATATTCTCTTTTAAAGTCAGCATTCACAGATTCTATGGTCGTTATAACTATCTAGTTCGCCTATACAACCAATCATTCGGTTATATGCTGTCGAGCGTGTTTCATGCCGATTCTTAGGTAGTTCTTGGCACACTGATAACTCGGTTTACCTGAGCATGATATAGGGCTCACGACGGGTGTGATCGGTCGACAGGGGATGATTACCCCTTCTAGGCACCTAATCCTATCTCTAGTATATCCAAGAATCCAAGAAGGAGTCTGTTTGTTTGCCCACTTCTCTATTTTGTATTGATTATAGGAGTTATGAGATTGATTGCTGTCCGCTGTCTTCCTTTTTTCAATGTACCTGAAAAATGTTATGATGAGTAAAGGATAACTGAAATATGATTAAATGAATTTTACTGTATATGACGCAGTCGGTATAAGTGCATGTATATAAATGAACAATTCAAGCAATGATCAATTTCATAAATCTGATAGAAAATACAAAATTAAGAGAATGGCCAACATAGATGGGATTGGATGTCTAGGAGAATAGAACATCTCTGAACCGGTAAAACCCACCGTAAGTCTCTATCTTGATCAGATAAACGGAGTAATCTGTAGTCAAAATCAGCATGCAGTTAGTAACTTATTTACAATACTTGTCAATGAATGCCGTCTGATGTGTTTCATAATAATTGTTAAACCGTTCGTTACATACTTTGACTACCAATTACTCCGTTCATCTGATGAAGATATAAGTTTACGGTGGATGTCACCTGTCAACAGAGCAAGTTTACCCCTCACAGACACCTGATCCATCTCTGCTGTTTCAAAAGGTCAGTGCTTATCCTACTTTCAATTTTGTATTATTTATGGGAATTATCATATTGATCATTGTTTGTTACCTTCACTTTTTCCTGTAAAATTTGTTTCCCAATAAATTGAATATATCTAGAATTCCATGAGTTGGCCAATTGTCATTTTACCTATTAAAAACCGTATCTTTTTAGAACTCTAGAATACGGAGCTGATAGAAAACATTACTTTCTATCATCCACACATTTTATGTGCAAAGTGAAAATACAGAGGTATTGAAATATATTAAGATTTCCTCGTTACATGTAAACAAGGTGGACACTATTTGAAAGATGATTTTGATCAAAAACAAATTATTGGTTCGAAACAAACTATTGTATTCACAAAATGCGAAATAATAAGTATATCTGGTGTAAATTATCTTGTCACTACAATATTATTTATAACGGACATCGATATATGAAATCAAAATACTTTGAAATAACAAATATACCATATGCAATGTATATGTACAAGAGTATTAAAAAGATGGCATTCAAAGTTTTACCTGCTTAATTAGTCCTTTTCTGATACAGTGCATCACACATAGTTTAATTATCCATGGCGTCTGTCCGTAAAATATTTAACCACAGTAATCACACGACATTTTCCTCAAAACGTCTGTGTGACACCGATATATCTAAACCTACTCCAACTTTTATAAACTTTAGCGTCTTCAGAGAAACTGAAGCAAGCGACATAACGCAAAACAAAACAAAAAAAAACCTAGTTCCCACGTATGAACGGCATATCAAGTATGCATATGGATATATATATTGCGGTACCACATATAAAGCAGTAATTCTGATAGCATTATAGAAAAATTCTTGGATCCACACATGCTCCTCACATTAATGCTCCTCACACCAACGGGGAATTGGATACGTAGAGTGGTAATGAATACACACCTTTTAAGAAGTGGAGATCCTGAAAACAAAACTACATTACCTTGTATTTTCCATGTGCGCTAAAGTTTAAATTATTTCAAGACCTGTTAAGATATTTAAATATGATTTAATTCCCATGCAATTTTAAAAATACGTCGATTCAGTTTTGTCATTTACATAAACATCAGCAGCATAAAAGATATCAAAATTGTCACTCAAATCCTTCAATCCAAAACAGTTCACAGTGCTTGTGTTGCTTTGTAAGTCAAAATCCGATTCCTGCTTCTTCTTCTCTTTGCTATTTTGAACACTGTTCACATTAAGTTGTGGTCTGATTTTATCTTTTGGAAGAACTTTCTCTTTACATACAGTGCTATAAACATATTCTTCACATCCGGTTTCCTCCATCTCAGTGAAAGGTGGATGTCCATTACTGATACATTCTTTTGAACCTGTAATCTCATCATCCTCGGGTAAAACTACATTAGACATGAACTCATTAATTTCTGTGTAAATGTCGTCTACTTCATGCGTTCTACACGACACTTTATTTGTGTTCCTAAGACCTGAAAATTTCTTGTATCTACATATTTCCGCTATAACTATTAGTATTATCACCAGGGATATTAGTGTCACGGATGTTATTACTATTGGCGTAAGAATAATATTGATGTGAAATTTAGATGTCTCGTTACCATTTCCTTGTTGTGTTACATTTTCTGTAACTTTCACCGTAGACTCTGAGGATATGAAATAATCCATAGAATTTGTACCCGCCTCTACAAAATACAATGTTCTTCTCTTCAGTGTGAGGGTATGACACAACGCAGTACATTTATATAGCAGTCTGGAAATAGATGCCATAATCTACCCTTTCCCATTTTTGACAACATCTGCTATTTCCGGTAGAGTACCACTATTTCCAAAAGGTATGTCATTTTAGCAAAGTAAACCCAAACAAAAACTCATGTTTCTCCAGGAAGAATTAAGTTAAATACGTTGATATATGGATAACAAATTCAACATGCAAAACTTTTAATTAATATGGCAACTGCTTATTGGAAGATGTTTTACACTCATTTACATCTTCACCCAAGGACGCATCTCTCTGATTTACGCGTGATATCCAAATGAACGGAAAATATTTTTGATATAATTTAATTACTTTTATAAGAATTGTATTTATGCAAAAGGTCATCCCCAAAAAACATTACTTGTCAGCAAACCATATCAATAATGAAATATGACACTGGTCCGCTTCCAACGTCTGAATGGTTCTCTCAAAGATACTGCCTCTCAATAGTTATATTAAAAATTTTAAACTTGACATAAGAAAAATACATTTACTCTACAATATCTAATTTTTAGATTTCCGACTGATTAGGGCAAATTATGAAATTAAATTATATGGATGGATAGCCAAATATATCAGGATCATGGTCAATAAAGCAGCGGTTGTGAAGCACATTCACAATTCCTGCGAACAATAAAGAATGTTGAGTAGTATTAGATGTTTAAAGAGTTGGGGGAGGAATGACATAAAATTCAAGTATAAACAACTCTGTTGCAAAATTGATTTTAAATCAAACTATTGTATACGTATGTAATATGACATGATAATGTTCCTTATTTTCACCCTTTTTTTAATTTCAATCATTTGTTTTAATTTTGCTTTACCGTGAAGATTACTAATACATTTTCTTTGTATATTGCTCTTTATTTCATTTAAATCGCAGAACAGTTTGGTGGATTTCATAACATAGTGTTTGTTGATTTGTTTCCTATACATATTTACCTATAACTTGTTCACATCCATATATGTGATTACATTTTGAACAATTGCCATATTGCATCCCATTCCATATAGTGGTGTCGGACATGGGCTGGAGCAGCTGTTTCCGTAATATCCAGGGGGACACTCTACAATTCAGGTATACTAAAATCATGACTAATATGCTTTTTGTTGAAATTTAGGCATTAACTTCCGTACGTATATGCACATAAATAAAAATATACAGAATAATTACACCACCAATGAAAAATCACGGAAATATTCAATTCATATTATGTTATGTGCTTTTCTTTAACGCACGATCAAACTCTATAAAACACATTCATACAAATGAAGCAAAGTAAATTACCTCTACATACGTTCCCCACATTGTAATAGTTTTCGCAGCATTCTGGTGAACCGTCTACATTGATTCTGAAAAATGCCCATTTCATTGAACTTGGCCACATAAATAATTTAAAGTAAGTCCACCTTCATGTGACATCATACGATTCCGATAAATCATTGATTTATTTAGATTGATCTGTGTTTTTCCAACTATCTATCTTGTATTGCTTATATGAGTTTTGAGATTGATCACTGTTCGTTACCTTCACCTTTCAATGATGAACGATAGGAACATCAACTTTGTTAAAGTCTTTTCCGATAATTACTTTTCAAAATCTTATCAAACATTACATATTTTGAAAATCTACGTTATATATCAATAATCAAGCATAGGTTTCAAAATAGTGAATCCAAGGACAATAACTCTGTTTCCATTGATTTCTTTATCAAGACCATTATATGATAGATTCCCTTTATTTTTCACAGACATTTCGTATAGTTTTTGAAAGAAACAGATTTCATGAAATTGTTATGCATACTACACTGTATTTTATCTTTATAATCATTTTTGTGAAATTAAGGAAAATTGCAATTTTCTGACGGTGATAAATGAATCTGATTATGTGCATCGTGCATCTTGAATAAAGCTATGACCTATATAATTCATTTGATGATTGACTAGTTTCAACTCTAGATAAATAATTTCTATACTTTTGTCAGATAATAATGCGAACAGGAGTTACCTTAAATAAATGCATTGCCACAAATTTCTTACCCCTTTGAACAACTTACAGCACCAGTCACCCGCGTCAAAAGAAATGTTGTACACCAAACATACGCAAAAATAAGATTCATCATACTCGTAGTTTATAAACCGCAAAAAAGGATTTCAAATCCATATTATATATTTCAGCATAAGTCAGCTTGCATAAAAAGCGGATATTCCTAACAGAACGTAATTTATATTAAAACTTCCTGTATGCAAAAGTTAAACTCAATGTTCCTGGTTTAGTGACACTAGCATATGTGCCTCTTCAATACGCAATTTCTGATTTCCCCAATAGAGATTTCCCTTTGTCTAATTTTTGCGCACGATGAGACTCAAAGTTTATTTAAGAGACGTGATGGATACAAATGGTGATATTGATAAAGGTAAAAATGAGGACGTCAAATCATTTATTCTAAAAGGTCCTAAAACAGAGAACCTCAGTCTTTCAATTTACGTTAGAACTCCATCTCTATTATGAATTATCTCAAAGATTGTGCCAGACGATAGGCTGAATATGAAAACGAACTTGATACCTTCTTTAAATGGATTAAGATATTAAGAGGAATATTAAAACCCCGTATTAGACACATTAAAACAAAACTACGTACCACAATTCATTCTGTGTTTAGTAAACCAGACGTGATAAAATAATTAAATAGGTTACGCGAGGAATAAATTTTGGTTCCAGTGGAAAAAGCTTGTAACAACATAATTGACTTTGTTTGTAAGGATCAGAATTATAACTATCTTAAAGGAATTTGGCATTGTTTCCACATTTGATAATCTTCCTTATGCTCCAATTGTCCTTTCAAATAAAATCATGCTTCAGTTTTAACCACATTTGATATCCCAGTCAGTGGGATGGATGAATGAATTATCGTAGCTATATTGGATTCCTCAACTTCACAAAACCTTTTCAAACAAACATAGATTGTTACATCCAGTAAATGTTTTACAAAGCCCCTATCTTTGCTCCTCAGAAAAATATTAACTGCCGTAAAGGAGAACATTCATACTTAGTGTGCCCCAATATATACCAGAAGTGGTGTAAATCAAATGTGGATTCTATATTCTAAAGAACATTTAGTAAATTCAAAAACGCAAGACTTTTCTTAAATCAACAATATTAAAACGTATGACTTTCCAACACCTTCTACGACCATTCTTCATAATAAAATGAAGACTATACTTTTTGACATCATAAATAAAATGGAAAAATGAGATGTTCATATTTAGTGATCAGTCATACAAACATTGCTTTGTTAAACGCCACTCTAAATTCACGCACAAGTACTCTGAAGTTGAATTAAAATATAAACTGGGGTTCCACATTGACAATATCTCCGTATTCTTTGGTGACCAGGTCTTCCAACAGTTTGTTGAAATCACCATGGGTACGAATTGTGCTCCTTTGTTAGCTGACGTATTCTATATTCTTATGAGGCAAAATATAGTCAACGGATTCTATATGAAAAGAAACATATTTGGCGATAGCCTTCGACTTGACATTTAGATCTATCGAAAAAGTTTCATTTATTGATAATAATCACTTCCATTCATATGCCGGTTCGATATATTCAATTGAATTCAAAATAAAATACAAAACAGTATTTCAACATCTGCTTCCAACTTGAATATTTTATTGAAATATATGTTAACAACAATCTAACAACACAACATGATGACAAACTGGATTACTTAGGTTTTCCAACCTCATATTCCCATATTTATTCAGCACTTTCACTACAGGAAAAGACTTAAATTGGAATTGCATTTCCTGAAAATCTTACTCATAGTTTTATGTATGTATTCTTGTTTTGAATGATATCTTCAAATCAAAATTCCTCCAATACAGAATTACTTAACGAAGAAACTTAGCGGTCATAATGAATCCAAGGGTTATTTTCTTCCTGTAGAGCTAGTAGTTTACACCCGTGGTCCTGAACATGTCTATATAAGGGATATGCAGTATGAAATGCATATATGATGTAGAATGCAGTTTTTAGTGTGTATATACAGTAAAATGTTATAAAGGGGATTACAAAAAAGTATGCAGCAAACACAATGCGTAATGTGTTTCTGCAGCAAAATTCAGTGTGTGTTTAAGCATTCATGCAAAGTGAAACAATATAGCAATGTATATGTATTGTAACATTATATCTGTATCTAAACTGCTTTAAACATGATGTCATTACACATCCCTTCTTCTTTTTAACTTCTTTTTAATCGCAGAAAAGGAAAAAAAATATCAAAAATATTTCAATCGTAATACAATATCCATAAACATGAAATACCCGTGTTGTTTTACTGTGTGACAAAAATAATACCTTAAGGATTTACCATAAAAAAAAGTGTTACACCTGATATTTGGAGTAATGTCAATTTTTCGGGAAGTGCATTTTTTATTTCTGCATTGAAGGAAATTCAAAAGAAAAACTGGGGTCGCAATGCTTGTTATTGAGCTACAGTGCTCTAAATATGACCTCTTTGCAGTTAAAGATGCTCATAATTTATGCAATCAAACTTAATTTGTCTGTTGGTGTCAACACAAGATTAGCAACACAAATCAATCATTAACATAAGATAAATACATTACCATGTCTTCTAACAATACATATAAAAATTGTGTAATACAAGTAGTGGAAATAAACAATCACTTTTTTGCACTTGATATACGAAAAACTTCATGATATCAAATTTGACCGTTTAAAAGGACATGTTAGAAGTAATGTCAGTTTCTAACATTTCAAACATTTTTCTTAAACTTTAAAATGGACCTAAAAAAAATTGGGGTTAGAAATCAAACTTTTGAATTATTGGCGAACTATTGAGTGTTTATATGAATTTTCGAGTAAATAAATTCAAACTTTTAAAAAAATTAATTGGTGTTCTGTTTGAAAGAAAATATATCAATAATTTTTTTAAAAATTACAACATCTGAACTAGTTCTAAGTCTGAACTACTTATATCATAACTCTAAAACTGAAATACACTTATAGAAGTATAAAAACACAAGATATATTGGATGAAACAGAAACTGTAATATTATGCAGATTTAGAACTTTTTTTTATTAAAAAATGACTCCGCCACAAAAATAATCCCTGCCAAACCCTTTCAAAACTTGAATTGACACAAAAATGTAAAGTTCAGTAATATATTGTAGTATGTTTGCACAAATGAGATCAGTATTGAACCAGTAAATGCTTAGTTGTAGCATCCTGGACAGTTGTGCTTAATAGTTCAGGAACTAACTTCCTTAAATAGCAATGAAGAACATGCTAGATTTTTTTTGTCCATGAAGTAAAATGAAAAATTTATTGTAGCAAAAATGTAGAAATAATTGAAAGCTGTTCTTTGCAATGTACATTCCTACGAGTACCTCAATAGACTCAACAACTGCTTCAAATTACAAAAAAAAAAACTCTGCTGGGTTTTCCTCATTTAATGCTACATGTATGATATGCTTGGTTGTATAGAAATTGCTACTCCCTGACTGTTGGCCACTACATGGCTAGCTACGCGCTGATATCACTGATGGTAATTTCTCTTCCGTGGCTCCCATATCCACCTCCATCGCACTGGATACATGTACCTCGTAATTTTCATCCGAGTTTAATCCGATTGACTTTCTGGCAACTTCACGTGCAACATAAATGACATTGGCACCAATGATGATACTGTGTTCTCACTTATGAGATAATCATCAGATCTACAATGTAGCTCCCAAATTAGTTATGAATTGAAGAATAAATAAAAACTATCTGGGACATGATTAAATGTATTTTACTGTACAGCTGTACATGACGCAATCGACGTAGTTGCATGTAAATGAATGATCAAGTAAAGATAACGAACAGTCATTAATTTCAGAAATAAAAAAATACAGAATTAAGGGAAAGGCAAACACTAGATTTTGGACATGCCAGAGGTGGGATTAGGTAACTAGGATGTGTAAGATTCGCCTGTTGACTGGTTACATCCGCTAGGAGCCCTATATATTGATCAGGTAAACTGAGAAATCCGAACGCAAAATCAGTATTTAAAGAACGGCTTAAACATTGATATAAAATATGTCAGTAAATATCGGACCGAGTGATAGTTTGTATTTTCAAATTAAATTGAAAACAATCATAAAATTTTCAAAATGATGACTTTAAACGAGACTGTTTAGACCCCTGCAATATAAAATATTTGTCAGTGGCATGTCTCTATTTATAAATTGTTCACACGCAGAACATTATCTTGAATATAGAATTAATTGAGAGACATGAATATACTAATGATTTAATTTACAATACCTCTCAATGTGTTGAATATTATCTGATTTATTTCATATCAATTGTTAATCCGTTCTTTAAATACTTTGACTTCGGATTACTCCGTTCATTTTATGAAGATATAATTGTCATGGCGGCTGTCATCTGTCAACAGGGGATACGTACTCCTCTTGGGCACCTGCGCATACCTCTGGTGTTTGTGTCCAGGAGTCCATGTTGCCCTACTCTCAATCTTGTATTCTTTATGGATATTATGAGATTGATCACTGTTGTTTTCACTTTTTCATGTGAAACTACTTCATAATAAATTAAATATATTTAGAACTCCATGAATTGGGCTATTGTTATTCTATCTATTAAACTAATTTCATTTTTAAAACTTGGGTTTGCATGACTGATAGAATGTATTACTTTCTATCATTCACACATTTTAGACACAAAGTGAAAACGCGAAAGTTTCGATAGATATTTTAATTTCAATATTTCACTTATTAATTCAGGTGGACCACTGATTGAAAGACATTTTGATGAAATGCGAAGTATGGGGTAGAAAAAACCCATCATGTTCATAACCTGCAAAATAATAATGAAATCACGTCTGGTCTAGATTAACCTTATGTTATCATCTATAACTGACAGGGACTATGAAATCAAATTCTTTGAAATACTTAACATAGCATGTGCATGTACATTTACCATAATACCAAAATGAGAGAATTAACAGTTTTCCTACTAAAGAGTTCTCTTTTGAGACTGTGCATCGCACACTGTTTAAATTATACATGGCATACTTACGCAAAATATTTACCACTCTTCCCTCAAAACGTTTGTGTATCGCTCAAATATCCAAACTACTTCAAATTTTATAAACTGCATCGTCTTCATAGAAAGTGAAACCAGTGACTCAATTCATATGGCGAAAACGTCTCGTCATCTCGTATTAACCCTTATTGAATAAACATGTGAAAAAGAATACCGAGATATCACAAATAAAGCAGTAATTCCGACACATATATGGACAAATGTTTGAATCTACACATGTCCCTCGCATTGGTCGATGTGAGTAGATATATAACTGAATAGCAAATACTGCAGAGTAATGTCTGATATTTTTAGTTTTCCTTATACTAAATTCATAATAATCGTATTGATATGAATATGTAGCGATTAGACATGGATTGTTATCAATGGGAAATATACACATAATTGCGTTCATGTAGGGTAGCACTTAGTACATGTCTTATGAGAAGTGGAGATCCTGAAAACAGAACTACATTATTTTGTATTTCCCGTGTGTGCTAAAGTCTTAATCATTTCATAAACTGTTTAAGATGTTTACACATACTTTTAAATCTTATACAACATTTGAAATATTGTCATTGACAAAAACATAAGCAGCATATAGACTCATATAATTTACATCGAAACAGTATACAGTGCTTGTATTGCTTTGAAAGTCAAAATATGCTTCTTGCTCGTTCTTCTCTTTGTTATTTTGAATAGTATTCACATTAACTTGATACCTTCTATGTCTGGTTTTATTTTTCGAATTAACTTTCTATTTACACACATTGCTATCAACATATTCGTTTTCCTCCATCTCAAATAGTGATACATGCCCGTTACAGATACATTCTTTCGAACTTGGAATCTCATTCTTTTCGTGGTAACCTATGTTATCCATATACTCATTATTTTCTGCGCAAATGTTGTCTTCTACATGAAATCTAGAATATACCTAATTCGTAAGATTAAGACATCACCAGGGATATTAGTGTCACGAATGTTAGTACTATTTACGCACGAGTTACATTGATGTGAAATTAGAACGCCTCGTTACCATTTTCCTTTTGCGTTCCATTTTCGTTCACTTTCACCGTACGCGTAGACTCTGATGACAGAAAATAATCCACAGTACTTATCGCTGCATCTAAAAGAACAGAAAATAATCCAATGTATTTATTGCTGCATCAAAATAGATTGTCTTCATTTTAGTGTGTGGATTTGTCACAACGCAGTACATCTTGATAATCGGTATTATGTAGCAGTCTAGAAACAAATAAAATAATGTAGCCCTCTTCATTTAAAAAAAAATCTGATACTTCCGGTAGAGCATCACCATTCCAAATGTGCACAAACGTTTTTCTAGTTTGAATAAATTTAAATAAGGTGAAATATAGATTCTAACTCAACATGCAAAATCTTTCATTAACATAAATGATTATATGTGTTTTCCCACTCGTTTACACCTTTACCCAAAGACAGTTTTCACGTTTACAGAAAATACAAATGATCAGAAAATATTGATATTTTGGACAAATAGATATTGCTGACTTTTAATACAATTTGGTTACTTTTATAAAAATTGTCTTTAAGCAAACAATCTCCATAATATTACTCTTCAGCAAATCATAGGAATAAAGATATTTGGCCTTCAGACCCGCTCCCAATTTTTGATTTCGGAAAAAATACTGTTACTCTACAATATTGATTTTTATATTTTGCAGTGATTTCATTCCCAACACTAGCGAAAATTACATGAAATTTAATGTTTTTGGATAAACAATCGAACATTTCAACAGTGGTTAAAAAGCAGTGATTGCACATCACATCCATAATTTCTGCAAATAAATTTTGAGTGTTGTAAATATTTTAAGAGGTAACAATGGAATATTGGAAAAATGAAGAATGAAAAATGTTGATGTAAAATTTATTTCGAATTTCATTATAACCCAAAGTGTAATATGATATGAATTACTGGGCACATTTTGGTATTCGATTATTTCTGTTTTAATTCCATGTTGCCATAAAGTTTACTATTATATGATGTTGTATCTTTGCTTATAAATTTTAGATAGCTTACTAAGTATTAAAGAAATATTGTTCGTCATTTCATTTATATCGTACAACATTTTCGTGGATTTCATGACGTAGTGTTTGTTGTTCACAGCCATATCTGTAATTTTAGTTTGAACAATTGTCACAGCACAAATTCAATATAGTGTTGTCGGACAGGGACTGTAGAGTTAATTCAATAATACACAACAATACATCAATGACCAATGATTTTGCCAAATCGTATGACATCACATGAAAGTGGATTACTTTAAATCATTTCTGTGACCAATTTTATTGAGATGGTAATTTTTCGGAATCAATGGAAATGGTTGACTGGAATGCTGCATAAACTTTTACATGTGGGGAACGTATGTAGAGATACCTTGATTTGCTTCATTTGCATGAATGTGTTTTAAAGAACTTGATCCTGTGTAAAATAATGGTACAAAACATAATATTGCCGTGAATTGAATATTTCCATGAATGTTCATTGGTGGTTTAGTAATTCTGTATGAAAGGTGAAGATAACGAACAGTGATAAATCCCATAACTATAATAAGCAATACACAATAGATAGTTGGGCAAACACGGACCCCTGGACACACCAGAGGTGGGATCGGGTGCCTAGGAGGAACAAGCATCCCCTGTCGACCGGTCACACCCGCCATAAGCCCCTTATCTTACCCAGGTAAACGGAGTTATCCGTAGTCAAAATCCGTGTGCCAAGAACGGTCTAACAAACGACATCAAACACGTCAGACAGTATTTGACCCAATGATAGGTTTTATTGGCAAACTAGATCGTTATAACGATCATAGAATTTGCAAAATGTTGACTTTAAACGAGACTGTTGAAATCCCAGTACCATCAACGTGTTTGTCTGAAGCCTACCTCGATTTAAACACTGACCATACGCAGAAAAGCTATTGCGTATCGAATCAGTTGAGAGACATCAACGCCATATGTAGGTGATAGTGGAATTTTGCTACATAAATCTGGTTTTAAAAATGTGACTTATCACTAGATTCGGATATTTCCGTTTTCTATTTTTGTTGAAGAAGCAGCTGTCTGTGATGTCAAAAAGTCTAGTCTTAAATTTATCGTGTGGAATGGTCGTGTTAAGTGTTTAAAAGTCATAAGTGTTTTGATGTTGTTGATTTGAGAAAACTCTTGTGATTTCAACTTTACTAGAATCCACATTTGATTTACACCACTTCTGGTATATGTAGTCGCACAGGAAGTTTGAAGTTTCTCCTTCACAGCTGTTAATATTTAGTCTATACTTTTATTCATATGCATATACGTGCGGAAGTCATTACCCACATTTCCACAAATAGTATATCTCATATTATTTATGGTTTCAGTATTCCTGAATAGATTCTATTCACGCGTTGGTAATTAAAATTCAAAAACGAGGCTGAACCGACTACGGCATTCCTGGAGACAAAGTGAAATGACGTGGCCCTACAAAAGTTGGTCAGCGTGGGCATATGTGCCAGAGATGAATATGTCATTTGCAAAATCATTGATTTATTTAGAATAATAAACTCTGCTGAAGTCTTTCCCAATTATTATACAAAAACCTGTTATAGAGGTTAGCACGTCGACTGCTGAACTGTAGATCGCAGCTTCGAGTCCAGCAGGGATTTTGTATTATTTTTTTTAGTTTGATTTCTACTTAAACTGCATTTTTTGACTAAATAAGGTAAATTGCAAAGTTTTCATTTTCAAATTGTTGTTGTACATATCTTTCATTTTTCATTCATATCAAATTTATCTAGTGTCGCATACCTCCTCTTGAAAGCCTAAGTTAAAATTGTTCAAATTTCGGTTGAGCATCACTGAAGATACATTATTTGTCGAAATGCGCATCTGGTGCAGCAAAATTGGTACCGTATAAGTTTTACATATTGACCCCTGGGTCGAGGTCTCTGCTGATGGACTGTTAGTCCCCGAAGGTCTCTACAAAATCCGAAATAGCAATAAACTTGTAAGAGCTACATTTATGTATTTTAGGGAAAAACAAAGTGCCAAAACGTGGAGTCAAATTCGTCTAAGGATAAGAGCTATGTATGAGGGAGATAATCCTTAATTTTGAAATGAATTTCTAAATTTTAACACAGCAATTATTATATAAATCCGTATTTCCAAGCTAGTAACGAAGTACTTAGCTATTGGGCTAAATAGACCCCCGAGGACAAACAGTCCACCAGCAGAGGCCTCGACCCAGGGGTCATAATCTAAAACTTATACGGTACCAATTTTGATGCACCAGATGCGCATTTCGACAAACAATGTCTCTTCAGTGATGCTCAACCGAAATTTGAATAATAAGTTTTTAACGCCGTGTGAGGGCCTTTATCACCATCACATATTAGGCTAACAGTTATACGATGCCTCCAGAGCTGATAGAACTGAAACGGCGTAAATCAGTACAATGGAATGTTTTGCATCGATTCATTTTGAGTACCAGCATAGATTCGCAATACTAAGGGGAACAAATCTATAAGCTTTATACTCAAATTCGCAAAAAGAGATCGACAACAATATTTCCAGATTACCGTATATCTTGGAATGTGAGAAATTTTGCATACCTTGTTAGGCTTAGCGAGATGGTTGCACATATTCCATTCTCATATGTTGATTTTGTAGGTTATATACAATGGTAGTCGGACGTTTCGGCCCAAAGACACTTCGGCCCAAAAGTCGGACACTTCGGCCCAGACATTTCGGCCCAAAAAATTGGACACTTCGGCTAAAAGACATTTCGGCCCTAATTTTTTTTGTATGAGACACTTCGGCCCATATTTATCATTTTGCTAACATCACCCATATCACTGCGTTTCCACAACATAATGTTATAGTTATTGTTGTCGATTTCTTTTTGCGAATTTGAGTAAAAAGTGTCATTGTGCCGAAGTGTCAATAGGCCAAAATGTGTTTGGGCCGAAATGTCTGACATTCATATAAAAAAAAATATATATATATATGTTCGTATATCCAAGGTGAAGATAACGAACAGTGATCAATCTTATAACTCCTACCGGCAATACAAAATAGATAGTTGGGTAAACAGGGACCCCTGGACACACCAGAGGTGGGATCAGGTGCCTAGGAGGAGTAAGCATCCCCTGTTGACCGGTCACACCCGCCGTGAGCCCCATATCCTGATCAGGTAAACGGAGTTATCCGCAGTCAAAATCAGTGTGCCAAGAACGGCTTAACAATCGGAATGAAACACGTCAGACAGCATTTGACCCAATGCGAGGTTGTATTGACGAACCAGATCGTTATAACGACCATAGAATTTGCGAAATGCTGACTTCAATCGAGACTGTTGAAATCCCTGTACCATCAACTTGTTTGTCAGTAGCTTACCTCGATTTAAAAACTGACTATACCCAGAACAAGCTCCTGCATATCGAATCGGTTGAGATGTATAAACACCATATGTAGGTGATAATGGAATATTGCTACATAAATGTGGGAAGTTGACGATGGAGAAGCTGAAATCATCCCGTTTGTCATACAGTTGAGTTGTTAGTTTGCCGTTAATGTCGACTTTCAATAAAATATCTTAAGTATGAAGCAGAAGTGGACGACTCTGTGGTGTCCTTTATTTCGAGCTCACAGGGATATATCAAATCGACATATGAATGAAAGCTATCATTGTTAATAGACAAAACGTCATCGATATATCTAAAAGTCGAATTGAAGGTAACAGCGAGAGATTTTTTCTTCTCACGTAGAAGTTTTTGAATAAATTCTGCTTCATATGAATATAAAAACAGGTCAGCTAACAAAGGAGCACAATTCGTGCCCATGGGAATTCCAACAGACTGTTGGAAGACCTGATCACCAAAGACCACGAAAATATTGTCAATGAGGAACTCTAGCATATTTTTTATTTATACTTCAGAGTACTTGTGCGTGGAATCATAGTGGTGTTTAACAAAGTAAGTTTTTGAATGACTAATCACTAGATATGAATATTTCCGTTTTCCGTTTTTGTTGAAGAAGCAACTGTCTATGATGTCAAAAAGTCTCGTCTTTAATTTATCGTGAGGAATGGTCGTGTATAGTGTTGAAAAGTCATAGGTTTTAATGCTATTGATTTGGGGAAAATTCTGTGATTTCAAGTTTACTAAAAGTTCTTTAAAAATTTTTAGAATCCACATTTGATTAACACCACTTCTGGCATATGCAGTCGCACAGTAAGTTTGAAGTTTCTCCTTCACAGTTGTTAACATTTTCGTGAGGAGCAAAGATAGGGGTTTGGTAGAGCACTTACTGGATCCAGCAATGTATCTTTGTTTGTAAGGGTTTTTATGTAGTTTAGGAATCCAGTATAGGTACGGTAACTCATATTCATTCGACCCATTGACTGGAATATTATCAATTTAAAGACTTTCCAATAAATTATGATAACTCGTAAATTGAGCATTTAAAACAAATTTTATGTCTGCCAAAATACCAAGTTGTGTGTGATTTTTGTTGGTCCTAAGCGCAAAAAAGGTGAGGGATTTTATATTGTTTACTGATAAGGTGGCTCATTGCACCATTATTTTGTTGAGTAACTCGTTAAAGCGCCCCATATGAAGACTTGAAGTATGATGTCACTATAATTATATATCTATTATTTTATGTCTCAACAACAAATATTTGCTTTTAACTAAGATATCATGATGTTTCGATTTAAAAGGGGTGAAATGGAGAATTAAAAATGGGCCAAATAGGATAATTTAGCGGACTTTTTCTATATACACTATTTCCTATGGGGTCTGGGGAAGTGGACGAGTCTGTATCATTGAAGTGGATAGTAAGTGCATAGGCGCCCTTGGGTGATAACGCTACTATACTTGATGATTTGTGATGTCTCCCTGTTAAACAGTCCATAATTGTATATTCGCGAACTTATATATACAATCGTGAAAATAGATTAACGCAACTGAGCCATTATTTGCATCTTTAAAAAGTTATCTTAAGTGGTGTTCCTGAATTTAGCAGATATTACTCAAAAAAGACTAGAAGTAGAATTACGATATCAATCAGTGTGTTTTGTGTAATTTTAACATCATTAACTTCACATAACACCACACAATAGTCAAACCATCATAAAAACAAAGCTAGGTTGTCTGTTTAATAACAGCTATTTTAAAATTATATTTGGATTCAATAATCTTGTTGTTATTATTTTGACTGATATACTTTCACCGATTTGATTTTTAGTACTGCTTAGCCAGTTAGCCAAAGGGTTGTAAATATCCCTCATTTTTCCGTTCTTTTATTTCTGTATAATTTCTCATGATAATTCATTCCTTCTAAACTCATACATATATAAATCGATGGATACGGAAACACAAATAAATTAGTGAACATGAAAGAAACACTCCTAGTTATGTTGATCGGTTGTTTGTTTTACGTCCTGTCGAGAATTGTTCACTCATATTGAGATATCACCAGTGACGTACCAAAAATCTAGACATATGCTTAGTGCTTAGGGGCGCAGAAGTAAGGATTTTTTAACGTGCCAATGATTGCTACTACATGAGACCACCGTTTTCAGGTCATATCCGAAGACCCGTGATTCTCACTTCTAAATGCCGAGTGTTTGGCAAAGAATCACTACCTATGCACTCATTTTAAAATCACTATTGTACCATGTTGGATTGTAGATTTTGTGTTGATGAAGAGGTCATTTGTAGATGCTGTTTCGTGTCGTGTTGTATACGTTTCCATACCTGCAGTTAATAAGAACACAAGGAACACATCCGTTTGTTTTAGCAATTGGTCATCATACGAATGTCAAAGAGAATGTAATGAAACGTTTACCTTTGGTACTTGGACATCCATATACATTATCACAGTCTAGAGCAAAACAGTTACACTCCAAACGGCAGAGGGGTCCATAGAAGAGACTAGGACATTTGGTTGTACAATTTACTCCATAATTGCCATTGGGACACTCTATCCGATAAATAAAGACAAATGATTCCGCATGTCAACCGAAATGGGTTCGTTTTCTTTATCATTAATAGGTGATGTACATGAAACTTACGTTCACAAATGCCGTTCACATCAACAAAACCATAACAGCATCTTGGGCTTTCATTGGGACCATATCTAAATGGAAACACTATTGATTGCAATATGCACCTCATTAACATCCATCATAATACATAAGAGTCTCTATCATTTCTCACAGAGTATTATTGATACAAATAACTTACTTGTAAGTACAGGAATTCACAGGTTTAATCATAGATATAATAACTGCAATTTTCAAATAGATTGCCCAATAATCAAATAACGAAGACCAGCACTTCATTGTGGTTCCTCGGGATAGTTTTGCTGTGTTCTGATGATTTACATTTCCTAATATTTGCATGTAAACATTTCAAGGAAGTAATAACCCACATCATGCTTTCAAAATAGGACACGTTTGCTAAACTTTCAGATCAAGGATAATTTGCATGGGGTTCCAATCTAAAGTTGTCTTCATGAGCAAAATAGGGAAACTTTTATGGATAATTCATATATCATGACTCTAATGTACATAAAAACTTAAATATCTGTAACACCAGTGAAAAGTTCAAGTATTTGAATGCATCATGTTCTAGGTGTAAAGTATATGGTAATTACTATTCATTTCAAATTACGCAAACGATTTTAAAGGGAAATACTTTCACTTAGAAATGCGGAAAATATTGAACTTGAAATTACACCTGTTCAAATCCTACTCGCATGTTCATACATAAGTTATTGTTTAAAATGAATAAATTCAAATGAAAGTTGGAGATGACGAACGGTGATCAATCTCCTAACTCCTATAAGCAAATCAAAATCCCGCCAATACAGAATTACTTCAAAAAGAAACCCAACGGTCACGGCAATTGCAAGGGTTATTTTCTTCATATAGAGCTAGTGGTGGCATAACGATCAATCTGCAACACCTACCACTGTACCATATGAATGAATATGCATACTTTTTAAGAAAGAAAACAACTTGATGGTTTTCATTCTATTTTCACCTTCCCCAATTATGGTTTGAAAAATTAATATTAAACTCGTCTTTCATGCATTAAGTTAGTAAGATTTTTGTTAGAAAATTTGTAAGCTTGCAACTTGGGGTTTTAATCAAAGAAGAATTATGTGATGATGATGATGATGATGATGATGATGACAACAATGATGATGGCGACGATGATGATAACGACGACGAATAATTGATTGATGTTTTTCCGCCACACTCAACAATTTTTCAGTTATCCCGTGGCGCCCAGTTTTTATTGGTGGAAGAGAGAACCCAGATACAATATACTTGGGAAGAGACAACCGACCTTTCGAAAGTAAACTGAGAAACTTTCTCACTTACCGCACGAGCAGGATTCAAACCCGCGCCGACAGAGGTGAGAGGCCGTGTGATTTTGAGCGCGATGCTCTAACCACTCGGCCACAACGACGATGGTAATGATGATGGTGATGATGATGGTGATGATGATGATGATGATGATGATGATGATGATGATGATGATATTGATGATGATGATGATGATGATGATGATGATATTGATGATGATGGTGATGATGATGATGATGGGGAATTCAATCATTGAGACACGAGAACACAATTGGTAACGAATGAGTAGTTTACATCGTGGTATTAGATGAACATATTCACAGACAGTATGTAATGTGTATATACAACAAATGTGTAGCATGGAATTTGTATATAGAGTCAAATGCTATAAAGTAAAGTGCGGAAAAATATGCGGTAAACGCAATGCGTAATATGTTTCTGCAGCAAATCCCATGTGTGTTTAGGTATTCATTAAAAGTGACACAAGATAGAAGGTGTCGATATTTTTTTTATTATTATTATCTTTCATAAATTATTTATTAGAAATGCATAGTTAAAATAGAATCTCTCTGGGTACGAGTTAGCTTTACTATTTGTCAACGTAATTGGGTTAACTCGTTCCACTTGAGATTAATTAAGTCTATTTTTATCATTTCGTACATTTTGGATCAGCTCATTGGACGAATAAGGCATGTCCTAATTCGCTCCACTTTTAACATTGATTGGCAAGCCTAAAGACCAAAAAATATGTAGTCTACGTTGTAAAAACGTTTTAAGATTAGTGTAGTTGTAGTGCTAGATGTATTTATATGTAGTTTTTGTTATTATTCTCTGTTGATATTGGCCAAATTATGTAATTCTTTTCGTTTGTCCTGAAGAAGGGACGGGTCGTCCCGATAATCTGACAATCTGGTTGTTCGTATCGTTGGTCATTTTAATTATTTATTTTATGCTTTATATATATATATATATATATATATATATATATATATATATATATATATATATATATATTTCACTGTAAGACTCAATTTGTCTATTAGTGACTTTACACAAGTTTGTGACGTCATAAATTGTTGTGCACAATATTTTGTATGTGCAACACTCGTGAATTTATGTCATACACTGGAGTTGTTAGGTGCAGTAATTTGCTAGTATCCAGCTTTGTACTGAAACTAATTTTTCTATGGAGAAAACTTCTAAATTGGTGAGTGTTAACTCTGAATGTTATTATTGTAATGTTTAGCAATGTAGTGATAGTGCATTAGTTTGATGATTATTTATATGATGGTACTTTCTAATTTCAGTAAAAAATCATCATTTAAGTTTATTTGCATTTATATTTACACTCATTATATATGATACTATAAGTGGAGTTTGAATGTTAGATGTGAGTATTCTTCATGCATTAGGTATAACGTGCAAAAAAATTAATTTCAATTTACACCATGCGTTATGCATCACTCGAAAGGTTGCAACTTAATGGTACAAAGGACACGAACCTAAGATGCAAACTGAGAGTTACTGCCCTTTGAATGCTTACTTGTGTGCGACATATCTGCCAAGTTATAATGAAAATAAAATAAAAAATAAAAACAAAGTTAAGTGTTTGTTTTAAAACTCTACAATGACTAATGAGGTCTTCAAACTTAACAGAGAGTATCAGGTCTGCCTTTGAGCAATCCTTCAGGAACTAGTATGTATATATGATTGTATACGTCACGTTGTATCAACTACTCAATCCTGGATCCTGGAATTATGATGATTTCTTCTTTAATGTGAGACATATGACCAAATCTATATTTCTAAACCTTTAGACATATCTTTGCTGATAACACATATAGCCAATGCGAAATTCAAATATATTATAAATCAAACCTGTACTGCAATGTACAGAGCTCGAGTTAAACTTGATGTTTACACAAAAACTTCATTACATAAAAATCTGAAATAGTAATAGGATTATTTTGAATATATTAAATATAAATCATAAAAACATAACAAAACAATAGCATTATTTAGTAAAACGAATACATTTGTAATCTGAACAAAAACATTAGTAATATGATTAGTAAAAAGAATAAACTAAATAGCATAAAACCAATCAATCAAATATCAACAAAATCAATTACTGAATAAAAAAACTGTCAAAAAGCAGGGCTGTGACAACTTTAGTAGTGATTAAAAATAGTCTTGAACATATACAAACTCTTTGTCAACAAAGAGTAACTCCTTGCAAACTCAAAATCACTCCTTCTTGTCACTTTTCAAAGTTTACTTTACAGAAATTGAAATTTTACTTATATTATCAAAAATATATTTTTAAAATATTGAGACCCTTTTAGAACACACTCTTTTCTGTCTTCTTCAATGTGTTATTCTTGTTAGAAGTTAATCAAATTTGCTAAATGCTCACTTTAAACGAGGCTGTTGGAACCCCACCATCATCAACTTCTTTGTCAGTTGTCTGCTTCGATTCAAAAACTGGCCATAAGTAGAACAAGTTCTTGTGTATCGAATCAGTTGAGAGATATAAACACCATATGTAGGTGATAATGGAATATTGCTACATAAATATGGAAATTTGAGGCTGGAGAATTGAAATCATCCTCTTTGTCATAAAGTTCAGCTGTTAGTTTGCCGTTAATATCTAATTTCAATGAAATATCAAAGTATGAATCAGAAATGAACGACTCCGTGGTGTCTTTTATTTCGAGTTCACTGGGATATATTGAATCGCCATATCAATGAAAATTATTATTGTTCATAAATAATACAGCTTCGATATGAAAGGTGAAGATAACGAGCAGTGATGAATCTCATAACTCCTACAAGCAATGCAAAGTAGTATCTAAATGTCGAATTGAAGGCCACAGCGAGATATTTTTCTTCTCAAATAGAAGTTTTTGAATAAATTCTGCTTCAAAGGAATATAGAAACAGGTCAGCTAACAAAGGAGCACAATCCATGCCCATGGGAATTCCAACAAACTGTTGGAAGACCTGATGACCAAATACCACGAAGATATTGTCAATGAGGAACTCCAGCATATTTCTTATTTCAAGTTCAGAGTACCTGTGCATGGAATCAGAGTGGCTTTTAACAACGTAATTTTTTGGATGACTGATCACTAGATAGGAATATTTGCGTTTTCCATTTCTGTTGAAGAAGCAACTGCCTATGATGTCAAAAAGTCTAGTCTTTAATCTATCTTGAGTCTTGTAAACTGTTGAAAAGGTTTTGATGTTGTTGATTTGAGAAAAGTTTTGCGATTTCAAGTTTACCAAAAGTTCTTTAGAACTTTTTAGAATCCACATTTGATTTACACCACTTCTGGCATATGTAGGCGCACAGTACGTTTGAAGTTTCTCCTTCACAGCTGTTAATGTTTTCGGGAGGAGCAAACATAGAACATTTACTCAATCTAGCAATGAATCTTTGTTTGTAAGGGCTTTTATGAAGTTTAAGAATACACCATAGGTACGGTAAATCTTAATCATCCGACCCATTGACTGGTGTCTAAAACTTAAGCATGGTTTTGAAGAATTTCGAATTTTCAAAGGGTAGTTGGAGTATAAGTACGATTATCAAAATTGGAATTAATGCCAAGATCGTTTAAACTATTGTTGTAATAATGGGCCTTACAAACAAATACAATGCTGCTACAAGCTTTGTCAGCTGGAACCAAACCATATTCCTCATGTAATCTATCTTTTTTATCACTTCTGGCTTGCTAAACACAGAAGGATAGATGGTATGTAATTTTCTTTTAATGTGTCTATTGCGGAATTTTAATGAATGATATAACTTACTGTTCAAACGGTATTCTGCTTTCAATAATTGGCCAATTAGACCTGTGTCCAGGCCTTTCCTTGCTTCTTCGCTGTTATTCTTGGGTCGTTCTGACGTCACAAAGTGCAATTTTGAAGTTCAAAAAGCGAGACAGATTTTCAAAAATGGATCGTTTTCGGTGTAGATTAATAATAATTGTGGACAGTCTGAACATTTATATCTTTGACGGATTTTGCATTAAAACAACGATTTCTATATTATTTTTCTAAAATAGCTCAAAAAATTAATTTCCAATGAACTTTTATCATATCCAAAAGACCTGAGATTGCCAGGCGTTGGCGTAAGAACAGCCATTACCTCGTAATTTAGACGCAACATTGGGATCAAGAATTGAACTTGAACTTCACGATTGTCACACGAGCGCCTTAATAACTATGCTAAAGCGACCGGTATTAGAAATGATATAGATTTTATTGGCTGATCTGGAGGCGGATACAGGAATTTTAATCATATTTTGTTTGTAGCAAAACACTTTGGGTTGTGTCCTTTCTTCTAGATGGAGAAATTACTTTGTAAGTCGTGAAAGTTCTTTCAATGTTCTGCTGCCGTCTCTGGGAAGAAGATGTTTGCTTACTTACATGCACCGCCTCACCTTTCACCTTCTTTATCTTTAAACATATTGCAAATTCTGACAATTTTCAATTATTTCTTGCGATTGTATTATCGTACCTAACCGCAATTATTTTAAGTGTTTGTCTTCTAAACTCAAATTAGAAGTAAATGGATGGCAAATGCATAGAAAATATATCAATGTGTTCTCTCTCTCTCTCTCTCTCTCTCTCTCTCTCTCTCTCTCATTCTTTTTCTCTAAAATTGTGAAATACAAACCATCACAGGGTCAGGATATCTTGTCTGTTGAAATTCCTGTAAAACGATATGAAAAGTTCAATGATTTATTTTCATACGTGCTATAGCATGATAACTTGTAAATACTTTTGTATGTAATAAATTACCTTTCTGAATTGTAACCTTTTCGGTTATTGTCAGTGCCATGAACTATTGATAACATGATAATGAATGATTAACTTAGTGCAACACCTGTTAAAATTAAATTTCATTACAAGGAACAGATCGTGTCCAATACACTTTTACATAATTTCCCAATCAATAGCTTAGCATGGAATTAAAGTATTAACGTTCGAGGAGAGATAACTCCGCATGCAGTGCATATGTAATTTCATCTAATGTGTGAATTGGTGGTGTACTTTGACGAACTCAGTGATCAATGGTGTCCTATATGTTTCAGCAGGTTTAAAATTTAGACTATTGGAGCAGGTCGTGGTTGTGTCGCAACTGACTCTCTCCGCAAATGATCCTGCACATCACGATCACAATGTGGTCTGACATTGTCGTCCATGAACACTGGTCTTGGTCGAGGAGAATGATTGTCAAAATGAAACACAACACTTGCAGCAAGAATATCCCTTTAGTAATTTTGTGGAATATGGTTGCCTATAATTCTGATAAGATCCAGCTTCCCGTCAGAGGAAACATCCCCATATTTTAACTGATCCACACAGCCCAATACCATAACTTCCACCAATAAACGGAATCGTCTCTACAATATTTCGTTCAGCATATGCAGTTGTAGGTGGTCGCCATCCACGCATTCATCCATGTGATATGTAACAAATAGCGACTCTCCTTCGACCAATGGACTATGGTTACAAGCAAAGGTATTTTATTTGACTTCTTGCATAATGGCCAACCGACTGCAGTCGATTCAACACTTTCTCGTTAAAAGCAAACGATGTGGCAACCATCTCAGCAATTGGTTTTGTTTAATCATCCTTCTGAATGCTTTTGTCCTCCCTAAGATATGTTTAACGGTATCTTCTAGATCTTGCGCGGTCTTTGACGTCATTTGTTAAATACTACTTTCAGAGAATTATATAGATGGTTGAATAGTGATGACAAATTTATCTCAGTGACATTCCTGCTCCTTTCATTCCAATAATCTGTCATTGGATTGTATTTAAGGGGTCCGTGTTTGCCCAACTATCAATTTTGTATTGCTTATAGGAGTTATGAGATTGATCACTGTTCGTTATCTTCGCCATTCATCTAAAGCTTGCGGAGGACCCATACTTTCAATGTGCAAGAAAAAAACACCCTAATTTATCAAACTGTATAGGTTACAGAAAGAGCTGACTCACTGTTTACTAAACTCGCAATTTTGTTGTAAGTGAGTATTACAGTCACACGGGCGATTCTCAACCAATTGAGTGGACAATGAAAAGTCGGAGATAAAAAATAATAAACAATACACAATATGAATATAGGTGTATTCTAAACAAAGTGTATACTAAATTGTGCTACTAAATTCAAAATCATTGCTCTGTTTTCAAAAATGTTTGGTTTCAACAGTCTCGTTTGAAGTCAGCATCTCGCAAATTCTATGGTCTTTATGGTCTTTATGTTGATTTATTTGCAAATACAACCTGTATTTAGATCCAGTGCTGTCTCACGCGCTTCATACCAACTGTTGGGCCGTTCTTTTTGTACTGATTTTGACTACGGATTAATCCGTTTACCTGATCAAGATAGAGGGTCCATGGTGAATGTGACCGGTCAACAAGGGATGCTTACATCTCTTAGGCACCTGATCCCGCCTCTGGTGTGTCGAGGGATCCATGTTTGCCCTGCTCAATTTTGTATTATTTTTGGATTTATGAGATTGATCACTGCTCGTTATCTTTACTTTTCATAAAGGGGTACCATATGAAGCATTAACTTATTTGATCTCTCAAAATATCCCCATGAAGTTAAAAAAAAAACCTGGTCTTCCACAAAGCTAAGCCCACGGATTACTTGTCACCAGCTTAAGAAACGAGATGAATTTAACACCCCCTCTATCTGTCGATAAAATTACACCTCCCCTAGCTCCCATCTCCACTTTATTGTTGTTCTTTATCGATTTTGCTTTATCAATCTGTTGTCGACCTTTGCAGATGTGTTTTTTCCGATATTATGCGTTTCCATTTACCTTAATATACATTTATTCTTGCTATGCATATTTGTATATTTCCTTATCTCATTTATCTTATTTTCATCTCTTGTATTATGCTATGTTCAAACTATCATGATTTGCGCCACGATTGAAACCGTGGTCTTAATCGTGGAACAATCGTGGTGATCGTATCAAATCTTCCCTAATCTTGGAGTGCATTGTGTCATGTGTTGATAGTAGCATGTTTTTTAATGTGAAAACAATTATACGATCAACATGATTAATTTCCATTGGCTATAATCGTATCAGATTGTATTGCATCGAAACAGAGTGCATCTAATCATGCTTCCAAATCGTGATGATTCCAGTCAATTATACAAGGTAAACACCACGCTTTGTTGCAATGCGTTGCGATGTTGCACCATCTGTCACGATAGTTATAATATTCAATCATACAGTAATGCTGCCGATGCCACGTTGTCATCAACCTCAACTTCCGCCATTTTCAATGGTTGTGGGCTGTATGGTTCACTTTCAAAATAAAAATGAAGTCAATGGTCAGTCGGGCTGTATATATACATATCGGGGTCCAATCGTAGTTCAAACAGTGATCATCTCGATCCTGATTGTGAAAGACATCGCATTCACAGTCGTATTGTATTGCAACATAGCGCACCGGTTCGTGATTAACGTATCGTAATATGCACGTACACGATCGTCACAAATCGGGAATTCGGATTGTGATGATCGTATGAGATTGAGGTCCAATCACGAACTTTATCGGAACAATCTAATCAGAACGTATGTGATCGTATCTGAACGGTGTTCAGATTGTGTCATCTGAAATTTTCTATCGTAACATTTCCGTATCAAAGATCAACAATTAGTACAAGAACGCATTAACTTGCATCACCTCGTATCAAACCCTGAAATCCCATAAAACTTCCGCGATCAACTACGAATGGTTAACAGTTACCTTCGTAATGGATCGCACGACAGTGTGAACCAGCCATTAAGTAACTGTTTTCAAAAAATATTACGTAAGAAATATCATTATTACCATCTCCATATAAATATTCAACGCAAATGAATTATATTATACGTGTATGAAATTACAATGTTCTTTTTCAAATTTTTACCTCTGTTTGCAGACCAAGTAGTTGGCAGACATCCGTATTGGTGGTTACACTCAGATATTGGACAAGTGCACCAAAATTCACAGTGCCATCCGTATCGCGGGTAAGGACATTCACTGGTACAATTATAACCGTAAAATCCAGAGACACATTCTACAATCGATAACATAGAAAAGTGAAGTATAATATGCACGACAAACTGCTAACTTCATCGCATTCATTGTTAAATGATTTGAACGTACCTTGACAGAAATTGTTGACTCTGAAGTAATTCTTACAACATTCCGTTGCGTCTTCTGTAATTGTTCTAAAGTTTTTTTTAAAAAATCAGTTAAACATATAGACATTATAATGCACTCCCAACTATGAAAAAGTAATGATTTTGGGACTATTCAAAATTTATAGTAAAGTCAGGTAACCCCGCGTCTTTGGCACACAAGTCCAGCACTCTTCCAATCGAGCTAAATGGTTAATCCTTAGTCGCCTCTCACGACAGGCAAGCAATCAAGCGAAGGGTACTGAGGGCCTATTCTAAACCAGATCTCCATACAAATTTTGCCAATAAACTCAGAAACGTTTCCTCCAGAGTTACAGCTTGAGCATTTAATGTTTCATATGTGAGGTGAAGTCAGTAAGCTATGATATAATCTTACTTGATTAGTGAATATCGTAAAATTAATTGAAAATCTACTTTTGTTTCTGATAAACTATTCTGAAATATCAAAAATGAGAGTAAAATAGCGGACACGCTCCACAGCCAAATGGCGAATCTAAGCCAGTTTTCTTTTTTCTCTTTCTTAATGACATCTTAATATAATATGATATGAAGTATTGCTTATAGGAGTTATGAGAGTTATGAGATTGATCACTGTTCGCTATCTTTACCTTTCATACATCTCATTCAACGACCAACGATCCGACACATCGATTTTTTTTTAAATACTATATTTCTCTGATATTTTCGATGTTCTTAATTTTTCCCGAGATTATAGAAGTCAATGTTACGACTTTTTGTAATAATTTGATGATAGTTACTGATATACTGATGTGACTGATAAATACAAACACATGGATAAACACAAAACAGTTTTTATTTTGGTAGAAGATGTAATGTGATGACAAAGATCTTGAAAGTAAGTAATAAGTAGAAAACATCCAATATGTCAGATATAAAATGGTCCGGGACTGTTCTGGGAAGTTTGCGCCTTATAACTTTAAAGTTAAAGCTGACATGAATTAATAGATATTGTAGAATTCTCTGTGTCCGCCATATTTATCTGCTTACGCGCGATATTAGATGAATGTTATATGTATCAGGGTTTGCACGGTATATAAGGGGATGAGTTTTGCTACGCTTCTCTTCATATCAGTGTTTCCTATTTACCTGTGCGGGTAGCTTCGACAGGTAAAACCTACATCTCCTATACTAAATTATAGAACACCACAATGAAATAAAATCACGTTTTAGAACATCATGCAGTGCTTAGAATTACAATAAAAATAAATTTAGAAGAGCTTTTCCTTACGTGAATGTGCCTACAGTTGCAATAAACATGTCAAAATTATACAAAAACTTGGAGAAATATTTTATCCATTATCTATTGATAGAATGGAATAGGCAAAGGACATAAGATTTATACCATTTACACTTTCTTAAAAAAAATGTAAATACATAATTACTTCTGTAACTTATGCACATGACATGTATCCTCGTCATAAAAACGCATCGAATGCGGACGACTATTTGTCTGGTTCTACTCGTAATATATGTCAAAAATACTCTAAGTAGTAGTAGAATTAATCCCTTTATCTGCATAATCCAAGAAACAAAACGATAAACTCCATTTGTATTCCTACAGTAAAGACGTTGTCACTTGTTGTTACAGACCGCGACACACTTTGTCCGTGCCGATCAGCAATCTTCAATCAGGGAAAGTATCATAGTATAATATTTACCTTGAATTGTGCCCGAATCCTTATACCGTATGATTTACTGGCCAGAGTGTTACAGATTTGTAAATCAGTTGATAATTTAGGTACATAAATTGCGCATGATCATACAGTTTGCATATACAACACTGTACGAGTGTGTGGGATTGGAGAGAGAGAGGGATATTCAAACGATGATCTAGTTGGCTGATTGGCTATTTTATTTATTTCTCACTAACTTTTCAATTGAGAATCTTTGTTTTGTCTTTTATTTAGGGTGATAGGTCATCTCTGAACATGGCTACTGCGCTGTATACGTAGAATATGGAATATAATTCAAAATAATGGTATCCAAGCATAAATAAACTAGCTCATCTTATCATAATTCAAAGTGCTTGACTGTATGTTTATACAAGTTGGCATTGCGATTAGAAATATCTAATCGATGAAATTTTTACATTCAATGTTTAAGAATTTCTTGCACTGTATTCTACCACTTTATATAAAAAGAAAATAGATATAAAATCCACGATCACTATGGCATTTCATAAAAATGGCATGTAGCAACATAAAATGTAATAACGACACAAAATGTAATAAACTATTATTATCTCCCGTTTATGCTAATTTGGTGCTCAATAGATATTGTATATCTATGATATTTTGTGTTATTACATCCTGTGTTGAACTCGACGCAAATTGTACTAATGCAAAATGTAATGATTGAGTTTATCGTATTCTGTTTCGTTATCAGGCACATAGAATCACGGGGGCTGCCCCCCACCTCTTATTGTTATTAACAATGACCATTATTTGTTATTTTTTAATGCAAATAAAATATATATTGGTGACCCTCACTTGCCCCCAGCTTGATACAATAGTTTTAAAAACCCCACAACCAATTAAGAAAATGCAGATTGGGTAAAAAAAAAAGAAAATTATGAGGCACTATTAGTAGAGGACTCTAACTATCCCATCCTACCCCTACCTCCAATGATTGAGGGGAAAAGAAGTGGAGGGTATTGAGGCATTCAAAGAGGCCCCTCCACTCACACTCTCCCCTCTCACGAATTACGACTTTGAACATCGATCGGAATAAACATCTTGGTTTGTTTGGATTTTTGTTTTGTTTTCTCGTTGTCATTGTTCATCTTCTTTTTTAATTATTATTGTCATTTTGCATGGCAAGAAATTTTGAAGAATCCAATTTTCCATTTTATTTTTCTTCCAGCTGCATTTTCGGTAAGTGCATATCTCCAGTACCTGTTGAATACATGTGAGCATTTGATGCAGGTTTTTTTTTCTATCTCTAAGCCTTGGCAACGGGATAGAAAATATATGTTACCACGGATAAAAGTTACTATTTATAATGAGAATAATTTATCTATCACCTGTTTTATTCAACATTTAAAAGTTACTTTATGACCATGTTATATACTATAACATAGTTTGGGATATTGTAAAAACAAAATGCCCAAAAATACATGTCGCTACAACATATAGTTTACATTATTCATATCTTAGCAAGAAACATAACGCAGGGTAGATATACACAGTCTAATATGAAGAATCCGGATCTCTCGGGGACAGGATTTCTTCCCAGAAGCCTAACAGTTATGCAGCTAACATCATAGTGAGATATTAAAAATCCTTACGATTTAAAATTTAACATCCTTCGAAATTATCTCAATATTGATAACCTCTTTCATGGTATTTCTAACAACTTTTAACTACTTACCCAGTTGAGCATCCATGTATACCAGCTTTTCTTGAGAATAAAGCTACAGCATAGCAAGCAAACACGGCATGATTGTGAAACATTGTGCTGTACATTTTGCAATCTGGGTTTGATTGATACATTTATCTTTCCTCGTTTTATACATCTCTCACGGTGTCACAAATTAAAAACAGGACGGAATACAGGGACACTTTTAATCTCTTATTAACTAAACCAGCCTAATATGCTTTATCATACATGTTCTACAAACTAATGAAAAAGTGAAGATAACAAACATTGATCAATCTCATGCATATCATAAAGAATAAAAAATTGAGAGTAGGGCAAACAAGGACCCCTGGACATACCAAATGTGGAACTAGGTGCATTGGAGGAGTAAGTAACCCCTCATAACAATTCTCACTCGTCGTGAGCCCTATATCATATTCAAGTAAACGGGGAAATCCGTAGTCAAAATTAATATACAAAGAAAGTCCAAACATTTGGTATTAAACAGATCAGATAGCTTTCGACTTAGTAATATGTTGTATTCAAAATTATATCATTTCATAACCATATAATTTGCAAACTGTTCACTTTAAATGAGACTGTTGAAACCCCTGTACCATAAACTTATGTGCCAATAGTTGAAAAAACATCAACACCATATGCAGGATAAAATGAAATCTTGCTAGATAAGAATACGAAGTCGACGATGAATGCCTTAGGTCGAGTTTTTAGTTTGCCGTTACAATTTTATGTAACGTCTATATCAACTCTGAAAGATAACAATCTCAGTGATATTGGAGACAGGAATACTTGAAATGGAAGAGCAATTACTACAATCACTTATCCTTTTGAACAACTTTCTTCACCACCTACACATACTAAAGGAATGGTATATACAGAACACGTTCAGAAATAAGATAACTCAAAGCGAACACGAAAATTTCAAGTCCATATCAAATGCGCCAATATACTATACAGTATGTCAATTTGCATAATATATATCATATATTATATATATATATATATATATATATATATATATATATATATATATATAATCTTCAGAAGATTTGAAAAGAAAACGCTAAAGCTTAACTTAACATCTTTACGTTTCTTTCAGAATGCTGCTGCTGTATTTCCCATCATCAAGGGCATAAAAGGCGAAGATAACGAACAGTGGTCAATCTCACAACTTTTTGATCAACATGTATCTCACATCTAGACCTATACTCGACCTACGTCACAATCAAATGTAAATGCGGAGCCACGTGTCGTTTCCCGAAATGTGGTATTTTAAAGATATCGGTTTGATTTTTACATGGTGATATGAATGTCCGATATCGATTCCTTCTAAGGCGTTCTTATCAGCTGCGGTCAAATTTTGTATTAAAGGGGGGAACTAAAGAAGTTTCAAGCTTTAGAAAAAAAGCAGTTGGAGAACAGACAACATTTTGGGGGATGAGGGCGTGTCAATTGCATTGTACATGTCCATGAGGTACATTGACTATTCATGTATGTAAAAGTTTTAGAATCATATGGAATTACGCGGGCATCAGAAAGTTGGAGAGACGATGGGAAAGGGGCGACCAATTCATATTTCCATTATGATAATAATGTTATCTATTTTGTAAGGATCCGGGTTAAAATAATAGCCCATGCTTGTCGTAAGAGGCTACTAAATGGGGCAGTCTTTTTGATGAGACCGCAAAAACCTAGACCCCGTGTCACAGCAGGTGTGGCACGCTAAATATCGCTACTCAAAGGCCATCAGCGTCGAGCATAGACTTAAGTTTTGCAGCCCTTCACCAGCAATGATGACGTCTCCATATGAGTATAAAATTCTCGAGCGTAATAATTGCTAATTGCTGCATCGTCGGAAACCCACGGTTGATTACGCTTCGTTCCTCTCTCCATCACGTGATCGAGAGAGGAACGAAGCATAATCAACCGTGGGTTTCCGACGATGCGCAGCTGTTGAATCCAAATTATCATGAACAAATACACGGTAAGCTTGTGTAAAAATAAAAGTTCATACTTCACTGCTCCAGTGACCACAGACATCGTAGTTGTATTCGCTGCTCCAATGTTGCAGATATTGACGTAAGCTTCAAAGAACGGTTGCAAATAATTTGTTTTATTTCAAAGACCGTCAAAAATTTGTCTTTTTTATCTCATCCCCTTCCTTTTTTCAAAATTATTGGAACGACATCTGTATAACGCGATTAGTTCCATATTGAGATTGCATCTCATTAGATCAGAGTAAGTAGTGTACATGAACGTATATATCCAATTTAAATGATTTCATGACCAGTAGATATTCATATAAAACTTTGTCTCAGGATAAAAGATATAACACACATTCCACACATGCATTAATCATATCAGCAAAACCATCAAAATTCAGTTTGTTACTTTCGTTTTACATTCACAATGTGAATAACCTTCTCTAGGATGCTTTTTTCAGTTAAAATGTAAAATCTAATTGCAAACCACATGTATGCTTATAGTTTAACATATTAGTTCACATTATTATCCAAGGTTGTAAATATACTTAAATTTCACATATCGTATGAAAATATGATAATGTATCATTCAAGATTCTTAATTTTTTTTTTGGGGGGGGGTGTACTTGTTGTAGAGCTTATAGATTTAAAATGTTACTTCAACATATGATTTTCTTACGCAAATCCTTTTTCTGAGATAATAATCTGTAAATTAAAAACAATTTATTCAAGTCCATAAAAATTTGGAAAAGAGACCAATATTGACATCAAATGGTATTTTTAACAGTATTTCTTATAACAAGTTTGGTCTCACAAAGTGTACATTATGAAAATAGTTATTCAAATTTATTAAAATAAATGATTACATATCATTAAATATATAGTCTATGTTGTTTATTACAGTCCATTTGTTGGGGGAAATGATAATTATTAAGAAAAATAAGAAGGAGGAATACATTTTCATTAATACTGATTACATGTGGATGGGGTACTTTCTTGTGAGAAGCAATAACAATGACAATATCATTGTAATGTTCTTGTATTTATTTACGTTTTATGCTAAATTTTCCCCAGAGTTATTTTCCTTCACATCTACAAGAGTTATTTTCCCTGATAATGTGAATTAGTTATCTTTCTTTTTTAAAAGCGTTAATGTTCCTTACTTCCTGTTTACTTGTTTTGGGTGTGACCCACATCACTCACCGTTCACTCTGAGCTCCTCAGATTTTCATCCGTATGCAGGCACACAGTGTAAGTACATTGTGATATTTGTGCATATTTACTGTTGTGTATATCATTATGATGTGTATTATTTGCTATAATTAGGAATTGAGACTGTATCAGTAATTCTCTCATTCACTCTTAAAATTATGGAAAACCATTATTGTCATAAACGTTATATGTATAAAAGTACGGTTATCAAAATTTTCCTATGGAAAGCCATTTGTGCTATAAATACATATTTTGGACTTATATTGTTACTTTTTGATAGTTCTTCAGCCATTATTATTGTTATTACAAATTTGGCATATGTTTCATTCTATCCAATAGCTATTATATATGTTCTGTGAATTAATTAGTAATTAGAACATGTTTCTTTGTTTCAGTCTTTTACCACACACACGCACACGCATACATGTACATGGTTTAGGACTAGTACCACTTCGAAAGGAATAAAGTCTACTGAATTCCACCGAGATCTTTGTGAAGTTGTATACATGTACAGTATCATGGTTATACTATCTGCGAACGAATGGGCAGAATAAGCATGTTAACAGATATATTTGTTTAATGTTTATATATCACCGGAATATATATCTATCTTCTAAAGGCAATCTTTTCATGATTGACTCCATTTAAGGTCGAGTATATATATACCTTAACATGACTATTTAGAAAATATAAGTTTTAAACGCATCTTCCAAATCATGAATGACAATGACCATCTAAACGTCTGCATAACTAGTACAATTTTGAACCACATACATATAGAAAACAAAGTTTTACAAAGACAATACGGCTACTGAGTGAATTATATGATGATGAATCTTTACCCTGTTCACTTTTCTGAAATGTATCAGATTAATCAGTATTCCTGTGCATCAATATGTGCATTATCCATTAATGTTTGAGTGCATGTAAAGTAAATAGCTTCTTGGAAATCGACATATTATAATACTTTAACTACAAAAACCGTGAACTTGCCAGATCATTCATTCAAACAACGAGGTCAGATAGAGAATACAAATCATGAATGGATATTCACATGTACAAATTATATTGATAAATCAGCCACACAAGTTTGAATTAAGTAGGGTTAATAGTTCATTAATAGGAAATGGGCAATCTCTAAAACTTTAACGTTCAGGAACACCTCCAACAATGACACCGGTGATATGACTATAGTTCTGGATATTCTGTTTCGGCAAGCTCAACATTCAAAAAACTTTTAAATAATTCAAATTCTAAAAAGACTGAAGAAAATAAATCCTATACTACTTGATTAAAAGTGAAGATAACGAACAGTGATCAATCTCATAACTCCTATAAGCAATACAAAATAAAGAATTGGGCAAACACGTACCCCTGGATATACCAGAGGTGGGATCAGGTGCCTAGGAGGAATAAGCATCTCCTGTTGACCAGTCACACTTGCCTTGAGCCCTATATTTTGAACAGGTAAACGGAATAACCCGTAATCAAAATCAGTGTGAACAGAACGGCCTGGCAATTTGCATGAAAAACGTCAGACAACATTTGACCCAATGACAGTTTGTATTGGCAAACTAGATTATTATATAACGACCATAGAATTTGTGAAAAGTTGACTATAAATGAGACTGTTGAAACCCCCTGTAACATCAACTTGCTTGTCAGTAACCAATTAAAATCAGACTTCTTAGATTAGTACCCTATACTCTGCGTAAGTAGATCTGACAAAACCCGATTAGGGGTCATGTTCAGATGATCTTTATGTCAGCCAATCAGCGCGTCGGCTTTGAAATCGTCGGTATTCACAATTCAAGGAAAATGGCTGCGATTGTTTGGTTTGAAAGAAAACACATCGCAGCTAGATGCGACGTCACAATACACCGTTTACATCGACTGGCGTTATATTCCTCGCGTTATTTAAGTAAACCATCTTGAAAACTATTGAAATCGTACCCATCCCTATTTATACATAAATCAGAATTCACAATTTAATTTTGGTGCATTTCATATCGTAAGTTTTGTTGTTTGTATGAACAGAATAGATTGGGCATTATTGTGAAAGTTTAAAATTCGTTATGCGAGAATATACAATTTTACATTGAGGAAAAAATTTCGTGGGAGAGAGATTACAGCAATTTGTTTACGAATTGCCAGGAACCGTCTAAATAGACATCATTGCATGTATGGTGCAATCTGACTAGCTGATAGTTCTCATGAATATTCCAAGCGAAAGGTCATGCAGACATAACTCCCAATGGGGTTATGTCAGATCCTATTGTAGCGATTTCGAGTGCTTTCTAGGATCTGATTTTAATTAGATTGGTCAGTGACCTGCCTCATTTTCTTTTAAATGATCATATGCAGAACAAGCTCCAGTGGATCTAATATGTTGAGAGACATAAACACCAGATGCAGGTGGCAATGGAATATTGCTACATAAATATATGGGATGCTAACGAATGAGAAACTGAACTCATCCCGTTTGTCAGAAATTTGCATTGCTGATATAAAATTTGATGTCGTGACGATGAACAAGCAAATGCGATCATAAAATAGTTTTATGGTATGTTTGTTCACTTTGCGATGTGTGTTCGTAACAAATGTTTAACATCATGTAAAGATTACACTCTTACAATGTTAGTTTCGTAAATTGATACGCAGTGCAAGTCTCGAGTTGGTATAATATATATTTAAGAAAAGGCATTCTAAAATAAATATCAAAACGTTTTGGTTAGTTTGAAAATTATCTGACCAAGATATAGATTCACGGCGGTGTGACCACCCAACAGGTGATGTTTACCTTTCGTAGACAAATGACCCACCTCTGATGTTTCCAGGGGTCCGTGTTTGCCAAACTCTTTTTGTATTGCTTATAGGAGTTATAGAGATTGATTACTGTACGTTATCTTCACTTTTTCATAACAATTTCTACAAATACTTACTTATCGTTGTGTGTTTTGTTAAAAGAAGTCTTCAATCCCAAAATCTTAATATCCAAACTAAATAGATGAGACCTTCAACCACTTTTGTAAAGATAAACCCGCGCAGAATTTCTAGACTTACATTACATTGTGTGGTGCATTTCAAAGTATAGATAGCAGTGGTAAAGGGGATGGATTCTAGTAAAATATTGATTGTATCTTGTTTAACGTCTCTCTCCAAAAATTTTCACTCATATGGAGACCTGTGAAGGGTTGTACTCTGCACTTACGGCCATTGAGTAGAAAGGGTTCTTTAGCGAGGGTTCTTTAGCATGCCACACCTACTGTTACACGGGACATCCGTTTTTAAGGTCACCTCCAAAGACCCATAACATTCACACCTGATGCCGAGCGTTTGGCGATGGAACTGGCACTACTTGTTTTAACGACTTAGGTCTGTCGAAACTGGGATTCGAACCCCGGCCTTCCGCATGCGTGGCGGGCGCTCTAACCTCTAGGTCACCGCGGCGGTGTTCTAGTAAAAGGAAAATGGAATGTACTTCATATGAGAGTAATTAGAGTTATATTCCCTTGAGGTCAATATTTGCGATCAGATTGGTTATTCTTTTACTGATTCTTGTTAACTTAAAATGCTATTAGTAAATCTTGTAAATCCGGCTTTCTTCTCTATTCACATGCGGGTTTTTCAGTGGGCGTGGTTAGGCATTTTAATTACTCATTGTGCAAAAGACAGTAGCTATCGTACGACAAGCAAGAGCTTTAAGGAGTTGGGCTGGACTTGTCATGCAAATGAGAATTCTATACAATTGTCCTAATTAACGTTTTTCAAAATCTCACTTTTATGCAATGGCAAATAAAACTTCAAATTATTCATCCTTGATTACAGATGGCGCATGATCCGGTAACGTCCAAGGCGTTTCTAACCTCAAGTTTAAGAGAGCGTCGGAAGGACATGTTTAGATTAGAAAGTTGTTGAATATTTAGTAACGATGGCGGATTACGGTTCGTAGGACCTCATTGTGCTTAGAGACGAACTTAGAAAACACATTGCAAGACTCTCTGAGCGGAAAGGAAAGCACGTTGAGAGTTTCAGCTGTAACCGAATTTTCTCTGTCACATCGATTAAATAAAGACAGTAAATACACATTGAACGTTTTTCATTATAAACTACTTCGTGGTGAAGTTTACATAAACAGTAATTTAGGTTGAATATATAATATACAATACATTATAATTCTTTATAAGTTGTTATATTGCATATGTTTAAAACAATAAGATGCCTCTCTCTCTCTCTCTCTCTCTCTCTCTCTCTCTCTCTCTCTCTCTCTCTCTCTCTCTCTGATTAAGAATATCAATTATTAAATATACCCATATATATCTGAAATTCTATCATTAAGCTGTTAAAATGTGTAGTAATAGTGAATGTATATGTATAACTTCTCTTTATGAAATAAAATTCATGATAGAGAAGGCACATGTATACAGAGTACATGATATATCATACTACATTAAACATTTTATTTGCGTGTTTTAACTTATATCACTTACGTGATGACGTCACGATAGGTAAACAGTTTGCGATTAACTTTTTTTTATTAGTCCATAGGGCAAGCGAGAGCATAATAATTGGCAGGTCTTTCAACTTCTAAATTCACGTCTTCATCCATATACTATGATTGATATACTATGAGTTGGCTGTACTCTGCGTGAAAACATGACTGTATCGCATATAGGAATGGTTGTATCCAAATGACGTTTGTCCATGGTGCTACAGGAAACTGATGTAGGCCTACATACATGTAATTTGACCCGTGTTTACTTTCATGTATAAGGATTTATCATGTTTATATGTACCATGACAGTTCATGATATGAATGATTTAATACTAAAATACATCACTTAACAAATGTAGTACACTTTTCAATTTGAAGGTCAATTTGAATGTTCATACTTCAGATTGAAATCGAAGTTACAAGTGAATATTGAAAAACGTAATGCAATGATTTTTTAAAATAAAAACGACAATGAACAATAGGCCTATGTGTGGCTTTTATTATAAACACAACATTGTATATATGATAGCGAAATTTGTAATTTACTTCACTTGGATAAATTTATAGCTTTATGAATTTGCATTTAATTTTGATAAAAGTAGATATGATTCAAATTTTATTTCTAAAAAATTCAGAAATATCTTAATCTCTTGAGATGCATTTTTTTTCTGGTTTGCGTCAACTGTTAAAATAGGCTAGGACTAGTATTCGTTTCTTTGGCGTATTGGACTGTACTTCCATGGGTCAGTTGATAAACATGACATAACAACATAGCTATGATAATGCAAACTTTGATTAAGTTATGAAAGTTTGACAATTTCATCTCATACTTGGATTAATTTCATACGTATTGACTCTTGAAGAATCCAGACTCGTTTTCCCTGAAATTCAAACAACATTTTACAACACTTTTTGAATTATAACAAAATTAACAATGAAAGTAAAGTGTTGACATCAATTTACAATCCAGTCATCAAAAACGAAAGCAAGACCTAAGAATATTCACTGCCTTACAGTTACAGTCTGATTATAGCCACCCCTCCATTACAGTCGTGTCGTCGTACCGAGTGACGGTGTAAGAGGGGTTCTATTAGCAATCGCGTTCATTCATATTTTGACGATCTTGGTTAACTCTAAAATTAATTTTTAAATGACATCTGAAATGTATTTTTGTACCATACTTGGTTTATATATTGAGGACTCAAATTTCCCCTGTTCGATTATAGATCTAGTCTAGAAAGAGTGGGGGGGTCATAGAATTATAAGATCATTGATGACTGTATCACTAAGGATAGATAAAATTTCAGCATAAAACATTCATGCAGAATATTACGATCTACAAAGCAAATGTTTAATTCCCTGTAAATACTTTCTGCAACAAAGTCGTCATCTGATATCTGTGAAGTCGGACTGAACTGAAGACTGAAGTTTATAGCGCACGACGCTGAGTGGAACTTAAAACGATCGTTGTCGCTGTCACATTTGATGACAATGAACCAATTGAATTTTTTAAAAGCTTCATATCTCGGGCATTCTACCCCCACTCCCTATTTGCACAACAAAAACCTTACACTCTCTTATAAATCTTATGTACACCGGAAGTCAACAAGGGCGTAAACGAGTCTTGCGCCACCTATGTTTGAAATAGTGGAAACAACTGACAAATATTCGCAAATTGAAACATTGGGTGAACACAAGCTTAAATAGAATAATTCATGAACGCGAAGTATTTTGCTTGTTTGTTTTACTTTCCATAGCCTTTTTTCCCATAGCCATTTTATGATGTACTGCATACTTATATTGAAGGCGAAAACGTTTTAACATTCATATTTAAATTACAAATGTGTTTTTATTCATCTGTCATTATTTTGTCGCAATATGTAGTAACTTTCAATGAAATTGTGAGAGAGAAAAATTTGCATGCATTCACTCAAATGGAAGATCAGATCATTTCTTCGTCTTTTCTGTTTTATACGAAAGGCGAAGATAACGAACAGTGATCAACCTCATATATATAAGTGAATAAAACAAAAATGGCATGTATGTTTGAAAATGTTTTTTATTACCAGTAATTGAATGACAAAATGTTGTACATTGTATAGAAATGGATTAGTGATGACTAAAGACAGTGCAAAAGATACTATTAGACTAAAAATCACAAATAATGAACAGTGATCAATCTCACAAATACCACAAAGAATACAAAATTAAGAGTAGAGCTAACATAGACCCTTGGACATACCAGAGGTGGGATCGGGTGTTTCGGAGGAGTACAATATAAGTATCCTCTGTTGATCGGTCACACCCGCCGTGAGCCCCATATTTTGATCAAATAAATCCGTAGTCAACATCAATATGCATAGAACATTACAATTGATATGAAATATGTCAGACAGGATTCGACCCAATGACGTATTTGCAAATTAAATCCATATACGTACCATAAAATTTGCGAAATGCTGACTTTAAACGAAACTGTTAAAATCCCTGTAACATCAACTTATTTGTTAGGAAGCTGCATATCATATATAAAATATTTCACAGCCTTACCCCGTTTACATAAAATATTCCGCCTATCAAAATCTCCGTAGTGAATGGACTTTCATGTTATGAATATAATTAGAAAACCAACATATTTGATTTTAAAAAAAACAGGCAATATTTTAAAATATTTCATTATACTTCGCCATTGATCACTTAGGTCATTTGACAGAATACTAACGTGACATCAAGTCTGTGATTTCGAGGAGTACATATGTTTCAGGTAAGCAAACTGTCAATAAACAGATCTATACATTTGGTATCTATGTCTACTTACAGTATTCCTACTGAGGCAAATGTCCTCCACACCATAAAACCAAAAAAGTTGTTACATCAGGAGAAATTTGTAAAATTATTGTAATTTTTAATATTGCTGAAAATACATATTCATATTCACAATTTTCCCCAAAGAATATAAGAAAAACAATTCTGGTAATTTGCAGCTTGTCTTTGCTGTACATTTAAATGAAAAGATAAGAAAGAATACCATTGTGTGAATTTGTCATTTGTTGAAATAACAAATGACTACTACATGTAACTAAAATTGCATATTACATAATCATGCATAACAATGAATTGGCTGGGCTTACATCAGCTAATTGACAAATACCTACACATTGACTAGATAGTGTTTAAAACAGGCGGACTAGTCACGTGGCATAATCAGCCCAGCCAATAAAACAGGTACAAATGCTAAAATACACTAACAATATTTTCCTCCATTTTTGCATTGTTATCAAATTTTTACTTTAAGATTCAATTATGAAAACATTACCCAAAAGTTGAAATTATTCAAAACGTTGTTTTTGGTGCATTTCATGCATTAATGGCCGATTCACATTATTGTTTGATCAAATAATACAAAATCCATTTCCTAAAGTCTATTATAAGGTAATTGGATACCCAAAATTTTGGATGCATTTAATGAATTTGGACTTTGCTGTGTTGTTGAGTTTACAAGTAATATTGGTGAATAATGCAAAAATAAAGGCGAATTCGTGTGAGCATTTTGTGGTAAATATGTTTTTTTAGCTATATTAAATATTGACAATACTTTTACAAAATCCTATAGCAAATCATTTTGGTACATTCTATATGTCCTTGAATGTAGGAGTTCAACAACAGGACATATTTACCATAATTGACACATGAATTTATCACGGAAAGCACATTTGTACATTAATCTACAATGTAACATTACAGATAGGTCGATTCAGTTTTATCATTAATATAAACATTATCAATAAATAAGAATTCAAACTCTTGATTACAAGTCTCGAAACTGGCACCTGCTATTGTGCCTAACTCTATGTTGCTTCGTAACTTACCATACTGAACAATTCCTGGCTTGTTTTCCTGTTTGGTATTTTTCATGGCGTTTTCCAAAATAGTATTTTGTTCATGTTCAATGGCACTTTTATTAATTACACATCTTGCTTTTGTGGGTTCATTTCTTATATCTCCCTCTAGATCTCTTTCACACATGATCCCTTCATCTGAATGATCATTAAAGAGAGTTTTCTCTTTACGCAAAGTGTTCTTCGCATTTTTTTCACAATCATCGTCAGCTATCTTTGTTTGTGATGTATGACCATTTCTAATCAAATCAGTCGAACGTAATTTGATATTATCGTTAAGAAAATTTACGTCAATAGTGACGTCATTGATTTCTGTGTAAACATTGTCTCCTTCTAGAATAATACACGGTTTTTCATTTATCGCACTATAGCGAGGAATTTGGCGATATCTACAGATTTCCTTTATGATTATTAATATCAGCACTATGCATATCAATGTTCCAGGGGCTATTATTATCGAATCAAAACTCTTCCTACTGTTTTCTTCTTGCATTCCATTTTCTTTAACTGTTGATGTTGACTTTGGGGATGTTAAATCATTCATAAGTAATGCTTCAGTTGTCGACTCTAAAACACATTTCTTTTACTTAATTTGAAGGTATAGGTGTACATGTTTGACAATTCCCAAAAGTTGTTAGAAATCGTTATTGTGCAACAGAACACCTGAACATGTAACATATGTTTATTTTAAAGGGTTATATGATATCTTATTTCATTTTAATGGCATCCTTAAAACATAAAAATTTACACGCTCCATAGAATGTCAAAATCTTATTCTATTTCAGATTAAAGACAGTGTGCAAGACAATTTCATATAACTCGTAGTTCATATTTACGGTCATTTGCAGTACATGACATAAAAAGGTGTAGATAACGAACAGTGATCAATCTCATAACTCCTATAAAGAATACAAAAGTTACGCAATTTTCCAATTTCGCAAATCTAGATAAATTGCTATGTTTTGTTAACTTTTGTCTTTATGACACATAGAACGCAACGTTACCATTTTCACCATTTTAGTGTAATGGAAATGTAATTTTGTGGTAAAAACACACAGTTTCTTCAAAGCTGTGCTCGATATCTTCTGGAGGAAACATTGCGTCGACAAATAATCATTTAATGTCAAATTGCCAAAAATAGCGGACATAATTAAGTTTTATTTTGTGATGCAGTATTTCGAATAAACATTATTTTGATTTAACACCTCAGTTCCATCGGAATACATGTAGTAGCATAAAAGATAATCTTTATTTGGTGGACAAATACAACTCTTACCATATGTAGTTCTTTTAATCATGAAATAATGCTTGAATTTTCGGTTTGCTTGTGTAGAAATAATTTATCGTAAATGGAAAACAGACTCCGCAGGGATTCGGGTTAGAATAGGTACTCCGTTTCCCATGCTTTTCGTAGGAGGCGACTAAAAATGGCTACATGACATGGCTTCGTCATTAAACGACATCACTTGAAGCTGTGAATGTTCGGGTCGTATGGAACTCTAATGAATATCTGAAGGTATATTTGGACACAAATATAGCAGGAAAATATGTTACGAAATTTTCTATATTGAATTGATGAGGCGGCAATGCAACAATATAAGGCCTCAATCGTGCGTCTTTTTGTGCGCTTTAGATCAAAGGTTTTTATAAGTGCTCTCTGATCTGTCTCAATATTTTGTCAGAGAGCTACAGTTCTGCAGCTACCTAAACTGGTGACGTCTCTACATAGCGAAAAATTCTCGAATGTGACGTAAAACAACAAACTCACAAACAAAACATTTTATCATGAATGTATCCAATATATCCAATCTTATTTTTTGCATTCTAGGGTAATTGAATCTTTATAATCTTATTTATGTTGAGACTTGATACAATCAAAGTACCTTCACTTTCCTATACAACGTATATTTATGTCACTGGCCTTAGAAAAATATCAGGTATTTAGAGATATTGTTTTAGTTTTATTTTAAATGACCATTTTCCATTAAATATACGAGGAATTGACATTTTTATGTACCTATAATGATTCAAAACGTGTAAAAATCCTATGATCTGGATACTTTTATCTATATTGTGTCTATTCATTGCCCAAGTTAATTATCCATGAATAATTCTTATTTTAGATATACATGTAATTTTTGCAATTATCTCTTCAATTAATTAACCATTTCCAAATAATTATATATAACCCATGTTACTATTACTATCCCTAGATAAAAATGTAACGCAAATGAAACATTTCATGCGTGTATGAAGTTACAATGTTCTTTTGTTAAATTCTTACCTCTATGTGCAGACCAAGTAGTTGGCGGACATCCGTATTGGTGGTTACACTCAGAGATTGGACAAGTGCACCAAAATCCACAGCGCCATCCGTATCGCGGGTAAGGACATTCACTGGTACAATTATAACCGTAAAATCCAGGGACACATTCTACATTTAATAAAATAAACAAGAGGACATTGGGTCACATCGTTCACCTAAGCAGCACTTCCTAGCAATAAACAAGCTTGAGCAAACCTATCATTATACAAGCAGCTTGGTTCAGAAAAAAACTTTTTAAAAGTAACGACTAGACATTCATTGATTATCAAACTCGATTATTAAACTTGACTACACATTCATTAAATATCATATTGCCCTTGTAGACGGGTATGGTCTTTCATATTAACAAATTTCATCTAAGGATACTTTATGCCTTTTAGTTTGGTTCCCTTCACATGTAAAACTTTGATCCCCTATTGTGGTCCGATCCTAATCCCAGGGGTCTTGATTTTTACAAACTTAAATCTCCGTTTTGTCTAAAAGCTTTCCTATACATTTCAGCTTTTCTGGCCCAATGGTTCTTGGGAAGAAGATTTTAAATGATCCCACTATATTTTTGCATTTTGTTAATTATCTCCCCTTTGAAGGGGGCATGGCCCTTCATTTCAACAAACTTGAATCTCATTTACATAGAGATGATTTGTGTCTAGTTTGATTGAAATTGGTTCATATCAGCATGTAAAACTTTAATCCCCTAATGTGGCTATGATCTGAATAAATTTGAATCTACTCTATACCATTATGCTCTCATTCAAATATTTTCTCTTATAGCAAGGTGGTTCTTCAGAAAGAGATTTTTAAAGATTTTTCCTATATATTCACATGTAAATCTTTGATCCCCTATTGTGGCCCCAACATACCCCCGGGGTCCTGATTTTTACAATTTTGAATTTCCACTATGTCAGAAAGTTTTCGTGGATATTTTGGCTTTTCTTACCCAGTGTTTCTTGGGAAGAGTTTTATATGAACCCAACCTACTTTTGCATCTTTGTGACTATCTCCCCTTTGAAAAAGCCATAACCCTGCATTTGAACACACGTGAATTGTCTTCATCTATAAATGATTTGTATCAAGTTTGATTGAAATTGGTCCTGTGATTCTGGAAAAAATGTTCCTTTATATTTGCATGTAAACTTTTGATCCCCTATTGTGGCCCCAACATACCTCCGGAGGCCATGATTTTTACAAACTTTAATCTCCACTATGTCAGAAAGCTTTCCTGTACATTTCATCTTTTTTGGTCCAGTGAATCCGAAGATTTTTAAATGACCCCATCCTTTTTTGCATTTTTGTGATTATTTTCCTTTGAAGACGTCATGACCCTTCATTTCAGTAAACTTGAATTCACTTTACCCAAGGATGCTTTGTGCCAAGTTATAGTTGAAATTGCCCCAGTGGTTCTGGAGAAGAAGGTGAAAATGTGAAAGTTTACGACGATGACAACGACGCTTAAAGAGGTTCGCACCTGACATTTGGAGTAATGTCATTTTTTTAGGAAGTGTATTTTTTATTTCTACATTGAAGGAGAATTAGGAAATTAAAAAGAAAAATTGGGGTCGCAACACTTGTTATTGAGCTATAGTGTTCTAAACATGACCTTTGTGCACTTAAAATTTATTCAATCAAACTTGATTTTTCTGTTAGTGTCAACACAACATAAGCAATACAAATCAATCATTACATAAAATAGATGCATAATCATGTCCTCTAACACTTCAGGTGAAAAAAGAAATTAATACTAGTAAATAAAATAAATAATGACCTTTTTGCACTTGATATTCGAAAAACTTCATGATATCGAAACTGAGAGTTTAAAAGGACATATTAGGAGTAATGTCAATTTCTAAAATTTTACATACTTTTCAAGGTCAAGTTTTCCAGTTTAAAATGCAACTAAAAAACGTGGGAGTTGGAGATCAATTCTTTTGAATTATTGGCGAAAATACTGAATTTTTATACAAAATTTCAAGTAAATTAATTAAAACTTTTTAAAGAATCGGTGTTCTGTTTGAAAAAAATATATCAACCAAGTTAATAAATTACAACATTTGAACTAGTTCCAAGTCTCAACTACCTGTATCATGAATTATAAAACTGAAATACACGTATAGGGTTCTAAAAATAGACGATAAATTGGATGAAACAGAAACTGTAATATCATGCAGAGTTAGACATTTTTGATTAGTGAATCCTTAAGCCACAAAATATAGTCCCTGTCAAACCCTTTCAAAATTTGAATTGACACAAAAAATGTCAACTGGTCCAAGTGGAAAGGGTTCAGTAATAGATGTGTAATATATTTGCACCAATGGGATCAGTATTGAACTAGTGAATACTTAGTTGTAGCATCCTGCGCAGTTGTACTCAAAAGCTCAGGAGCTAACTTCCTGAAAGAACACATGTCATGTTTTCAAAGTATACAAAATTACATGCATTTTGTCTTCTTTATGCTTATAGTAATTAATTCTAATACTTCGCTCGCCCAAATTTTGCGATAATTAACCACAATACAGACTTAAATCTAAGCCCCGATTTCAAAAAAGTCTATTTAAATAGATAGGTAGTCACGTGGTTCAGTGACGTCACATGCGCCCTTGGATTGTGAAAGTACTGCGAGATATTATTAAAAACTCAGCTTCTAGGGGCCTAATTTATTCACCATGGGCAACATTTAAATCGATGTTGACAAATTTCCCGAGTTTTATATGTTTTCGCCACTAGTGCATACAAATAGCGATGTAAATGCCCAAATATAGCGAGGAAAGCGAGTATGAAATCGGCAACATTGCGAGTAAATAATGTTTATATGGGTCGCTGTCTACAAACTGTTTGGGGATGTTATTCCTTTATACATCTGTAATTGGCACTGTTTTTCTAAAATAAACAGTGCAGTCATTATTTAATTTTGGATTAGACAAATTATGATACGTTACATTGTTGACAACTAGACCCTAGGCCAAGCTACTGTCACGGGTGCATTTCAGAAAGAAAGAAAAAGAAAAACACCACACAAATCCATAAAAATAGTCAAATTTAAAGTGGAAATCACGTTATCTTATTTTGATAAAGCAATCTTATTATCAGTTTTGAATTGTGATCAGCACGTCGTTAGGAAGTGGGAGCACGGCGTTATATTGACGCACTCTTGAAATATTTTACGAGTTCAACGAGGAAATAATTTTATAATTTTATAATTCACTTTAAAGTTAGCAGATAAAATATTCTATTACCTATATAATCAAAAGTTCAATTATTTTGTATCATTAACATTTTTGTAAATTTGATCTACCAGTTGGTAGAAACTCGCAAGTTACATGGTATAATTATGTTGTTACAAGGTGAGGGTCAATTGATCCGAGTGTGTATAGAATGTATGCTATAGGCCTACCAGTGTTTATAGCTTCGATATACCCATGTTCTCGCAGTTTATTAGGGTCTCTGTCCAAGCGGTTTTTGAAAAGGAAACTGGGTTTTTGTTTTTAAGGTAAAGTTCTTGCTCCAACAAAAAATATCCACGTCTCTCTTCTCGCACGTTCCTTCGAAAAATTTAAAAATACTCAGTCTAAATCCTTTCTGTCGACAACTAGTACACCCGAGCACGGCACAAAACATTTTCATGCAATTTTATTTACAAGCCGTTAACGTGATAATTGGTTTTTTGTCGATTAAATCTGATCTGTTTATGAAATGGCTAATAGATGTTTTCAAACCCGAAGGCGCATATGACGTCACACACAATGGCGCGTAAAATAGCAAAAGTAAATATGCATATCGCAAGATTTGAATTTCATCGCTTTCAAACTCGAAAACTACGCAAAATATTTCATTTAAAACACATTTAAGGTACTTTTAGGCATGAAAAGAATTGATTTTGCTGAAAAAATGAGAAAGTTTAGAAACATGCGTTGTGTCCTTTAAGAAGAACAACGGAAAGTTTTAATCAGAAAAGCTCACTTGAATCTTTGGTTCAGGTGAGCTAAAAAGTGAAGTATGACATGCATGACATACTGTAGACTTCTTCGTGTTCGATGAAAGGGTGAAGATGACAAACAGTGATGAATCTCAAAACTCATATAAAGAATTTGGACATACCAAAGCTGGAATCAGGTGAATAGGAGGATTAAGCATCCCCTGTCGACCAGTCACATCCGCCTATATTTCTTCCATGTAAACGTTGAATAATTTGAACGTACCTTGACAGATATTGTTGACTCTGAAGTAATTCCTACAACATTCTGTTTCGTCTTCTGTAATGTTTCTAACGTAGAAAGAAAATCCAGTCGAGCATTAAAAAGCATTATGACTTTCATTCTGTAATGCGTTTAGTTTTGTCTGCACATTTGCCTATGTCATATGTAAGTATAATGCCCTGCTTGGACCATGATCAAATATACATGTGCACGAACAATCGTTGGGACTTCGTAAAATTTGATCATATGACAATTATCTATTATCAGGCGCATATAATAGGGGAAGGGGAGCTCTCGCTTTTTTATAATGATCAATATCCGTTATTTTCATATGCAAAAAATGATATAGGGGGAGGGGGTTCCCCCTTAACTATTTCGAGCTGTGAACAAGAAAAATTTCAGCTTGGAAGTGAAGAATTTAACCCATGTTTCGAAGTATGAACGCCCTCCAATTTACTTCAAATTTCCCCACAATTTAGATCTTAAAGATTGGGCCTTTTTGTACAAATATCGTGCCACGTAATTGATACGATCATGTGATGCTAACAACAGTAAAATGAACTCCTCTCTGGCATAAAAACACCAATAATAAACTCTTCTTACTAATCAATCTCTACATAGTGGCATGAATTGAGTGACATAATACCTTGCATATATGAAGTGTTCTTTTTCGTGACTAAATTCATATTTCGGGTATCCTCATCATTCCTGTGCAATGTAATACGTACAAACAGCAGAACTGTAACTCTCTGTACACCAGCAATCTCATCAAAATCAGCTCCTCGATCCGCTCCTCTTTTTTAAATGCCGCTACACGTGACAACATAAAAATAAAGGAGCGGATCGAGGAGCTGATTTGAATCAGATTGTGTACTCCTGTTACTATCTGTAGAAGAAAATTGGGTTAAACCACATTTGTTCCCAGAGATATAACAATTCCGCAGTTACTATCACGATAAATTAAGAGGTAAGCAATGAGAATACCTTGTGAAACGTCTTTATTTTGATAACCTCTGTCATGGTATTTTAACTACTTACCCTTTTGAACATCCATTTGCATAAGCTTTTCCAGAAAATAAAGCTGCAACATAGCAAGCAAAGACGGCATGATTATGAAACATTGTGCTGCACATTTAACAATCATGAAATGCGATATCCAATCTTCTGTGATCGTTTTTACGTCTCTCAAAGTGTCCTCATGCAGTTGAAAGCAGGACGGAATCCACGAATGCTTCAGTCTCTTAGATCCACCAAATTCTGTTTAGACTACAATAATTTATCATAGATATTCTACAAAAAAGTTAAAGATAACTAATAATGATCAATCTCATTAATCCTATAAATAACACAAAAGAGTACAAAATTAAAGCAGGGCAAACACGGAGTAACGTCAAAATATTACTATTTGAGTTGTTTAGATTAGAACATTCGTAGCAATCCCTTCAAGGACGTCCCGAGTTCGAATCCCAATTTTGTCGACACTTTTCCATCGTACCTGACATTCTACCCAATAACCCCCTAGGCATATAGCATCGTTTTTCAAAGGCGGGGAGGCAGCCAGGGGAGATGGTAGCTTAACTAAAATTCTTGACAAAACAAAAACACGAACACTATGTCATTTTCACAAAACTTTAAAATCCTAAATCAGGCAGGGATATTCAAGATTCATACCTTCAAAACTTACATTCTTCCTATTAACAAAAAATAGTTCGTGGGGGGTTACCAATTATATCTTTAATAACGAAAAATAAACGTCAAAAAGGAGGCATATTTATCTGATTCTCTGTGCCTGCCCACAAGTGGTTATCATAATCCATATAGTTGAAGTTTTCAGAATGGCAAACCTGATTTAAAGGGTTTCCATATTTGTTCGGGAAAAGGAGAAGAGTGCATGAGGTTGAGTACATCTACAAGGTTGGTATAGCATCCTCAGGATTCACGAAAGGACCCCGATTGGAGTCCAGGTCCGGTCGATACTTTTCCTTTCAGTCAGAATATGTATTCAGTATAATTATCATAGGTGTCTTCTACCTACACGTAACATGGATAACAATCGTTAGCTTTTGTCTAATTTTCGCTGGGTTTTTTTTTCTTGTTTACTTTTCTTTGCTTTTTGTTTGGTTGATTTTTTTTCTTTTGTTAATTTTTGTTGTTTCCTCTCTCTCTCTCTCTCTCTCTCTCTCTCTCTCTCTCTCTCTCTCTCTCTCTCTCTCTCTCTCTCTCTCTTATCATTATATTAAGTTAATTAGGTTATTGTTATGTGTTTTAGTTTGCTTTTTTGGGAGGGGGTGTTTGTTTGTGGGGTTCTTTTTATTTGGGTGTGGTGTTTGGTTTTTTTTTTATTATACATGTGTATGTATTATGTTTTTATACTGCATATATACCTCCTTATATGAATTTAAGCGTCAAGATTTTCACTCAGAAATAGTAATTCCCATATGCGATTGCAACCATTTTTATATGTATCATACGTTACCCAATAAAATGAACATGCACGTATTACAAATATACAGTGTTGTCTTCGTATGTCACTGGCGAATCAGGTGAGTATAGAGAATACAACTACGGTCCTCTTACCTTTGTAACAGGAAAGGAAAAAATGCAACGGACCATATCGGGATTTTAACCCGGACCCCCTGAACCCTAGTTAGTACAACTGATCTATCTGGCTACCGGCGATCGAACCCATCTGACCGCCATACCTTTGAGAGAAGCACTTTCCAAAAATTAGTTTGCGTATTTTGTGACCGCTACCCCCGCCCCAAGAGAGTATTGAAATAGTGTCATTTAAGGTTCCCCTTTCCATCCATATGATGATATTCCTGTGATCCTGGCATCATACATGTTAACTAGGATCAGGAGTGACATGTGTCATTAGATCATGAACAACCTCCTCTGAAGTATCAGTATCCACTGCTTATTCGATTTATTTGTCAAATATATATAATGTTGTTTGTTACATAGCTGATTGGAGAGAGAGAGACAATTTAACTCCGATATAACATAAAAATGCAGGGTGTATATTTGTCTGTTTACAATTTATAAAATATCATCCGAAAGTTATCATGAAGATTGGTAAATGAAAACCGAGTAAATGTACAGAGTGCATCTGTAAATTACATATTACGTACTGACATCTGTGTTAGGAAGAATAAACAAGAATACACATTACAAACATTAAAGTTCTGTCAACCTTTCGTGATTTACACTGTACCATGCATTTGCTCTAACGTGTACATGTATCTATTAACGAAAATTAAAAACATCAGAAATTTCTAAAGCTGAAAATCGCCAAAATATATGAAGACGTCACCAAGACCGGTGAAGGGGTTCAAATTTAGGCCTATGCTCGGCGCTTACGGCCATTGAGCAGTGGGGTTCTTCAGCGTGCCGCACCTACTGTGGCACGGGATATCCGTTTTTAAGGTCATCTTCGAGAACCCGTGACATTCACACCTGATGTCAAGCATTTGGTGATGGCATTGTCAATACCTGTTTTAACGACTTCGGTCTGCAGCGGTCGGGATTCGAACCTCGACCTCCCGCATGCGGGGCGAACGCTCTACCTCTAGACCACTGCGGCGGTCGAACAAACAAGAGAACGAGCAAACCGTGATATGGGCACACATGGAGCGCAATTCAAGTTAATCCCATATACCTCGGGGGAATGATATCAAAAACCGTTAGAGTGCGTTCAGGATTGTAGTGGCAACACTTTGTCTGAACGAGGGAGTGATTTCGCAGAAATTGCAACATCTTATACATTCCATTTCTTTTAAAAGGGAAGGAGGGGCGTATTCCCATGAGGAACATAACATCAACACCCCCTATGTAACATCTAATTTTGAAGATTTTGTCTTTACTGAACGTATTTTCAACCTCGGAATATGAAAAACATACGTTTTCGTAACATTTTCAAAATTGAGGACGATTGGTTGTCTGCACATAAGCTTTTGATTATAAGTTCTCGACGCAAATCAGGTGGTATTCTAATAGACAATGTATCCTTTTGTGTAAACATTTGAAATGAACTCGCCTTGTCCGCTGCCAACAACTTGGTCGTCGCATAGTTAACACCCCAATTCTTCCGTTGGACGTGGTGATGCTGAGACGTTTGATATACAGTAGTGAGTTCGCTTAGAATATTTCGGGTGTTATTGCGGTTGACGTGATGGTTGGCCATTTTGCGAACTCAATTATGTCGTACTTCTGTGGTCAGTGACTGTTCCTAATAGTATCGGGTCTTTTTAAAGGAAGTCCCGGGTTATGGTGGGTGTTGGCACAATAAAGAACCCTGACTGCAATGGCCGTAAACGTCATACATACGTGTATATCAAACATTTTGAAACTTCCGCTGAAGATGGGGACGTCTTTGCATGTCAGAGTGAAACATTATCGAATAACGTGTAAATAAAAAAAAACAATTTTTGTCTCAATGGCTTTCGACTACATGCTCAATGTGTTCATCAAAACTGCAAACGATAACTTACAGTCAACAAGATCTGGTGGCAGCATCCAGTTGTAGGCAGAAAAAATATTTTTCCTAAAATATCAACAGGGACATTTGGCAAACAGTTTTAAAAAAAACACCTCGCAGCGATGTTTTTAACTTCATACAATCATCAACATCCTACAATTGATATTTTTAGAAAATTCTTTCCGTATTTTGGCATGACAATACATTCGTATTTGGTGTATATTAAATTCACATAATAATTATCCCACCTCATTATATTTTATTCTGCAGAAACGGAAATGTTATGAGGAACAATTTATAGAATTGCAATTAAATTATTCAAGCCCTTTCCGTATAAAATAGGTGATGATACATAAGTGTAGCTGTTATTATTTCCTGTTATAGTTATTAAGTTTGCATCAGTACCGAGAGTTTCGTGATCATGAGAGAGAGAGGGGGGAATCATATTCAATATATACACTATTAAACTGTTATGCATAAATTTACCACGGTTATGACAAAGATCAAAAGAATGCCGCGGTCATTATTCTATGATATACCTTTATACGTTTTAACTGATTATGAGAAAATTGATTCACATATCGCTTCATTTCGAGTTTTGCTGATGCAACAATAAAGTCTATGACTTATGATTCAATTTTATATCATAAAAATCAATCATTATATGTTATAAAACAAATTCATAAATTACTGAAGAACATTTGTTATTCAGTAGAAACCAATCGTCTGCATTCCGAGTGCGATACAAATGTAAACATGGCGATGGACAGACAATTTCTTCTTGAACTGCATCTAAAGCAATTGATATAATCTTTTAACATCAAACTAAATACTTGAAATATTTTTGTTTTCAAAAATAGATTCCGAGGTTATCCTGCAACATACACGAAAACGCTATCATTATTTGTTAAATCATCACATTATCTGTGGTGGTTAATCACATCACATACCCAACAAACTAGACAGTAATATTCCTTATACTTGTGTTTGAAACAAACATGAAAATATAAATTCCACATATCAAAAATACTGTCTGATAGAAACTGAAATGCACAGGGCATTGCATGTTAATTTCCATAGTTCTATCCATTAAAGTCATCGATGTACATGCAAGTAAGAAATACCTATACCTGAATTAGGAAATTAGCACATTGGAACTTGGTTATCACAGAGAAAACAGTTGGAAATATAAATATATGCGATTGAATTAATTACAGTAGGGAAAGAAGAGCATTCAAACATTACAAGGATATTGATTTTATGTTTCGCAATTTTGAAATAGATAAACCCATATATGAGCAAAAACACTGGCATTTCATAGCTCAGGATAATCATTGAAGTGTCCAGTGAAATAACCCAACAGTTTAAAGAGGTTCGCACCTGAGATTTGGAGTGATGTCAATTTTTTGGGGAAATGTATTTATGATTTCTACATTGTAAGAGATTTAGGAAATTAAATATAAAACCTGGGTTCGCAATGCTTGTTATTGAACTACAGTGTTCTAAACATGACCTCTTTTGTACTTAAAATTTACTCAAGATTTATTCAATTAAACTTGATTTGTCTGTTGGTGTCAACACAATATAAGCAACACAAATGAATTATTTCATAAAATAGATACATAATCGTCTTCTAACAATATAGATTAAAAAAAATTATTACTAGTAATGGAATTAAATAATGACCTTTTTGCACTTGAGATACGAAAAAATTCATGATCTCAAATTTGAGATTTTAAAAGGACACATTAGGAGTAATATCAATTTCTAAAATTCCACATACTTTTCAAAGTTTTGTCTTAAAATTTTAAATGGAACTAAAAAAGGGGGTGGAGATAAAAAAAAAATGAATTATTGGCGAAAATACTAAATGTTTATACAAAATTTCAAGTAAATTAATTTAAACTTTTTTAACATCGGTGTTCTTTTTGGAAACAACATATCAACCAAATTAATAAATTACTTTGATTAATAAAATAAACAATAAACTAATTTTTGAACTAGTTTCAAGTCTCAATCCTTGCATCAATATAAAACGGAAGTACATGTATAATAAAATAGAAGATATATAGGATGAAATTGTAATATCATGCATATATAGAACTTTTTTATTAATCCACTTGATCAATCCTTCCGCCACAAATCCGTCCCTGCCAAACCCTTTCAAAATTTGAATTGACACAAAACAAATTCAACTGGATAGGGTTCAGTGATTGGTGTGTAATATGTTAGCACAAATGGTATCAGTATTGAACCAGTAAATATTTCGTTGTAACATCTTGCACAGTTGTGTTCAAAATCTCAGGAGATATCTTCCTTAAAAGTGAACATGCCATTTATTACTGTGATCAAACAAATGACGTATAGTCCAAAATATACAGAATTAATTGACTGGGATAACTTAATACAAACAACCGTTTACTAATGTCTAGGTCTGCAAATGAGCAAATAAACATATAAATTACACAAATTGATATCAGCCAATATACATAAAAACTAATAATATCAAAAAAGTTACGCACAAAAAGGCTATAAAATCAATATTCTTTAATTTCTTAAACATGACACGCACCTCATCCTCATCCACCCCCAGGAAAGATACTACGATAAGGAACTCAATGACGATTGAATGAAAACCACAGAGGTGTTCCAGAGAGTGAGATGAAGGGTAAAATAAAGGAAGATGATACAGAGTGTTTGATAAAGCGCACGTGTCTGTGTTCATACCAGGGATATAAAAATCCTGTATTACATAACAACTATATGATGAACGGTATTCTCATCAGCTCGAGCATATTATGTAGGTGTAAGTTCTCTAGAATTGATTGTCTTTGAATAATTATATTGGAGTTGTAAAGTAACGAAATACATTGAACTAACCAAAGCTTTAATTCCAAGATTATGATAAAGTGTAATTTCAATATCTAAAATACTTCACATACATAATTCTAGAAATGGACATTACTATGAGGTACGTGTATAGTGGGAAGGCAATCGTATGCTATGCTATTGTGGAAGTGTGCAGTTTATGCCGTCATGTGTTTTCAAAACTGATTTTTTTTTTATTGAACTCAGTCACACTACGCTTTCTTGCGAAAGCTATTAAAAGATTAAACTATCGGGAGGAAATAGATAGAAAGGCGTTATAACGCGAAAAAAGGCATAATAACGCAAAGTGAAAAGGCGTTATAACCCGAAAAAAGGCGTTATTACGCCTTTTTAAAAGGTGATATTATGCCTACATTATATATACACCTCGCTATAATATTTAGTCACTTTCTTTGTTTAAAGAAGTAGATGGAAAATTACATACATGCAACCCCTTCTTCCCCACGTTCTGTATCACGCATTGTCTTTCGACAGTAGTAACACCCTATTTGTACATGAGTGTAAAGATAGAAAATTCAAAGCTGGAAATATAATTTCCTTTTTAAAATCTTGTCTACATCATATTTTATTAAAAGATGCATCGGATATCCATTCCGAGATAAGATTTGCATATGTATCTGCCGAGATTTTTTATCAGTTAAGGCTCAAAAGCATTAGATCTTTTATTCTTTATCCGGATAATATATGTACAATACATTTAGACTGAAATTGCTACTATTAAAACTCATTTTTATGAATTGAATTGTTATAGATTAGTCAAGTTTATAATTAACATAAATAATTACGCAGACGCCAAGTTTTTCTCCATTCCTCTTTGAAGTTGTTTTTTATCTGAGTACATCATGTTACATGCATGCACTGATTTCAGCTACTTAGTAAATCTTTTCTTCATCCATCTTCTGGGCAGCTGAATCATTTATCTTCCTTAGTAAAGATTTGAAGCTGTCTTCCCTCATGTTCAACGAAAGAGAAAAAAGGTATATGGAATGATTCGTCTATTTATATATAAACATGACTTTCAAATCGCGTAATAACGCCTTTTGGAAAAACGTTAAAACGCTTTTAAGAAAGGTGTAATAACGCCTTTTGAAAAAAAAATTATAATTTCCGAGAGGGACTTTAAACAATGTAAAACCGAACTATCATCTCTACACACGCCTTACACTAACCGGTTAAACTGTCGACCGATTTTACGACGCCTTGTCGGGATCGTTTCATGAGGTTAGAGTATTCAGGGACAAATAATCCGAGAATGAGCCAGGATATTGTTCTGAGGCATGCAGTGGAAATGCGTCTTCCTCAGTAATCGTCATGTAACACTGGTATTAAACTGATGATAGTAATGATCGTTACTATCATCTCAAGATGGCGGAAGGAAATTCCGGAAAGACCACGTTTACTTATTATATCTATTTGTATTGTTTATTTGCGAATGATATGTAGGTAAGAAATATCATACACTAGCAACAATTACGATCAGGTGTTATTTTATCTTTTATACGGCTCATATGAACAGAAAATTTGTCTTTGAAAAAACAGCGAGGATGATAGTAACGGAAATAAATGATGATAGTAACGTAAGAACTTTCGTTACTATTTAAGTTCGATGTATTGACCCCGTCGTCTCCCTGTTTTCAAAACTGGTAATGAATGAAAGTGGAATATAAGGGTGATTGAAGCAATAATTTTATTAAATTCAAAACGTTATTTATTTTTTTCGACTGCGTATCGTAGCAAAGAAGGATAACTCTAATTGATTTCAAATTCGGGTTCGGACTGCACATTATTTGTGTGCAAATACAGACTGCAAGTAATGATTGTTTTCTTCATCCACATTGTCAACAAACTCAGTCAGGTAAATACATGTACTTCTGTAGTCGTAACTTTTTAGTGAAACAATCGTAGGTGTACGTGCTACTTTCACGTTTACATCTATTTTACGAATTACGATCAGGTAGGTATAGTGAAACCACAGGCCTCTGAATTTCTATCAATAAGCCATTATATGATTGATCAGAGGGATATATATATCCCCTCTTTATATAAATTTAATGTATTTATATATAGAGGGGTTATATATATCATTCGGATCAATCATATAACGGCTTACTGATAGAAATTCAGAGGCCTGTGGTGAAACGGACAATCGGGCGATCAATCCTGCAATATTTTAATCACATAAAAAGTCATATTTATGCCTATATATTTTAATACGCCCGCTCTCAATTTTTCCTGGCTAGCGGTGTTACTTTTCAATTACAGGGATTTGACTTCTTTTCCTGTGAACAAACTTTTTTACGTCAATACTCTGCTTATATAAAAACCTTTTTTTTTTCATTATATGATTTTCAACGTCAAGATCCTGTGTTTTCGATCTATCGACGGTCTATTTTTTCTTAAACAAATGATTTGTCCTCTTCTTGGTCGAGGCAGACATCTTCAACGACGGACATCACGCTCATTTTCTCTTACTCGTCTCAAAAATGCAACCCGCGCGGCAATTTTTAACGAACTTACCGACAGTCTAAGAAAGTTAAGACAGCTCTAAGGCAGTCTTAAAATTGAAGACAAAATAGCAATCTTAAGTCTAAGTGATTTTTTTGTGATCCACTTTCAGACCAGTCTTAAGATTTAAGTGCAAATTTATTGATTCAGACAATCTTAAAGTTTAAGACAGTTTCATGATCCCGGAGCCTGATCACCAAAGACCACGAAGATATTGTCAATGAGGAACCCCAGCATATTTTTTTTTCAAGTTCAGAGTATTTGTGTGTGGAATCAGAGTAGCGTTTATCAAAGTAATTTTTTGGTTGACTGATCACTAGATAGGAATATTTTTGTTTTCCATTTTTGTTGGAGAAGCGTACTATGATGTGAATAAAGTATAGTCTTTAATTTATCGTGAGGAATGGTCGTGTAAAGAGTTGAAAAGTGATACATTTTGATGTTGTTGATTTGAGAAAAGTTTTGTGATTTCAAGTTTACTAAAAGTTCTTTAGAATTTTTTAGAATCCACATTTGATTTACACCACTTCTGGCATATGTAGTCGCACATTACGTTTGAAGTTTCTCCTTCACAACTGTTAATATTTTCATGACGAGCAAAGATAGGGACTTGGTAGAACAATTACTGGATCCAGCAATGTATCTTTGTAAAGGTTTTTATGAAGTTTAGGAATCCAGTATAGGTACGGTAACTCATATTCATCCGACCCATTGACTCGGATATTAAATGTGTCTAAAACTGAAGCATGGTTTTGAATAATTTCGTCTTTTGAAAGGGCAGTTGGAGTATAGGTACGATTACCAAAAACTGTAAGTAATGCCAAGTTCGTTTAATACAGTTGTGATAATGAGCTTTACAAACAAAGACAACGTTGGTACAAACTTTGTCAGCTAGAACCAAAACATATTCCTCATGTAACATATCTACTTCTTTTATCACTTCTTGTTTACTAAACACAGACGAGTAGATGGTGCGTACTTTTGTTTTAATGTGTCTAATGCGAGATTTTAATATTTCTCTTATACGTTTAATCCATTCTGACAAGGTATTTAAGTTCTTCATCATATTTAGCCCATCGTCTGACATGATAATCCTCGACAGTATTTATAATAGAAATGAAGTTCTGTCGCCAATTAAAAGACCGAGATTTTCCGTAATTAGGACCTTTTAGAATAAGAGGTGATGTTGTCAGTCTTTTTGACCAGAGACCACATGTGATGATTTCTCTGGCCGATTGATTTTTCTGCTACCTGTAGAATTGAAATTATTATCATATCATTTCCAACAAAATAAGTAAAAAAAAAAACAATACAGATGACAGAATTCGCATACCACGTTATCATTTGATAAAGTATAACGACATGTGGATGTGTTATATGTGCATACTGTATACAGGGTTATTTTCGCCCTGTGTTATTCTCGCCTTTCTACACTTGCAGACAGTTTCGCACTGTTATAAATTCGCCCAGACATAGTTGTGTTAAAAGAGAGATAATGGAAAGAACACTTTCGCCCAGTCTTAAATTCGTTCCTTTCGAATAACAAGCTGTGATATCAACCATTATATTTTATCCCTTATGACAAGAAAATCATGAGATCACGAGCAAATTTATTTTTAATCTGATGAATATAAATCAGTTTCATCATATACATTATTACTAGTATATTGATTGATTTTTTATTGCTTACCATCCCACTCGAGAATTTTTCACTCATGAATATGGAGACGTCACCAATGCCGGTGAGGGCTGCAAACTTAAGGCCTATGTTCGGCCCTTAGGGCCTTTGAGTAGGGAGGGATCTTTATCGTGCCACACCTGCTGTGACTCGAGACCTTAATGCTTTTTGTGGTTTCATCCGAATGACCGACCTATTTAGTCGCCTCTTACGACAAGCAAGGGGCACTGAGGACCTATTCTAACCCGGATCCCAACGAGATTACCAGTATACAGTTGGTTCTTTACAATTACACATTCAGATTCATAAAATATCATGTTCCTGTAATTTGCTGGTTTGCGTGGAGCTAGAAATAATTCCTCCATTGTTACCACTGTTTTTGGCAGTACATGTTTTGAAAGCTGTATCCATGATGACCTGGTATCAATCTTGTCTATATCTTTATTCCTCACATAGATCTACTCACTGTCATTATACTCTCTAGCTGTTAATAATATGTATACATGTAAAATGGCGAGGTAAATATTCAAGATTTAAAAAAAAAAACATAAGTAGGCCTATATGAGGTGGGTTAAGACAAATAATATCTTATGACACTATCTATAACATTGAAAAACCTATCGACAAGAAAAATATTAAATATTGTGTGGTTGACATCAAGTGAAATCTGAAAAAGTTCAGATAATTAACTTGTCAATCATTTTTATATTCATTTTTGGCCTGCCTATGTTAACATTCATGCAGTGATTCTTAACATTCGATTTGCATGATCAGTAATCATAATATCACTTGACTGAAATTGATATAATTTTACTCCACCTCGAAAAAGTGTTTAGTATATAAATTGATACTTACATTCTTCGATCGCACATGCTGGTTTAAACTCTGCCTTCAACATAGTCATTCGTAGAATCGTACACACATTTTTAAACATGGTCATACTTAACTGCTGGTACGGATTTTGTTTGGACAAGAAACAAAATTTAGCCAATACAAAATAGAAAAGGCATGATATAATATATTTGCCTTAAAGCGACTAATCGATGAAGTGGAAGTAGCGTTTGTATGTCCAGCAAATCTCGGTAAGTCACGCAAGTTCAAACGGTTTGGCTTTTTAACCCTACTTGTAGGCAGAACTAATTTAAATTTCATCGACATATATAATGGCAGATACCGAGTTTGTTTACCAGAAAAGTTATTTCCTGTTCAAGTGTACACGATACATCTCCAATATGGCAGCGGCCTTGCAATAGTCGCCGTCTATGCCAATACCCGTTCCATTGGCTATTGAATCAGCAACTCCTGTCCTCTTCTATTTCGAATTCCTAGGTGCGCGAAGCATATATATGTTTTCAGCCTTAAACTTAAACATGACATTACATTTATAATTTTTTGCTTGTCTACGCTCGACAATTGACGAAATAAAAAGAAAAATCGAGATGACCTGCGCAGTTTGGAGAAGAAACATTGGAAATTTTAAACCCACTTTAATATAGGTATAAGAAAACACTGAAGTATCTTTGCGAAACCTGCACGAAATAACAAGGCTTATCCACAATGGATAACCCCCATTATTTTGTTTCTCAATCAATCCTTTTATCTGGTTGGATAACTACGTTTCTAAAGTAGCGAAAGTAGTTTGAAAATATTCTGCACTGTCTGTCTCCTGGGAGGATTTTATTTATTTATCATACTCCCAGCCTGTCTGTCTTCCTTTCGCTTCAGAAAAATTGCAAATTATATTCGATTTTAATAATTTCTTCCTATCGCATTTCATTTTTTTTTATTTGCGACCACTTCAGTATTTGTCCGTTAAGCTGGTGTGTACATAACATGAACCTCAGAAGTAGATGAATAGCAGATTCAACTCAAATATGAGTCTGAATTTCAACTACTGCATTCTCTATCTATCTATCTACTTTTATCTACTTAATACAAACCGTTAGACCAGGAAGTCATATCCGTTGAAATTCCTGTAACACAGAATGCTAATTTCAGTTGTATGGGTTTTTTACATTATGGTATGGCATGCCAATTTCACAAGTGATTTTACATTTCATGAAGTTGATATTTAAAATGTAAAAGATAATTTTATTTCTATTAGATAATATAAACTACAGCTTACGAATGATAAATCAAGTATGCCATACATCTGTGAAGTCATTTATTTTATTTGATAGGACGGATCAGTCCAGTACAGTTTCATATAAACTTGTCATGTTTCTGTGTGATCACATTGTAAAGTTTAGATAATATCCAATGGTTTTGTTTTAAAATTTGGTCGATACAGTTTCATTATCGTGCAAAAATACCTTCGCAACAATACTCTTATATTCAACTAAAATTAATGTGGGCAGCCGATATTTAACACATTTGTGAAATACACTGTACGGGTTTATTATTGATCATGATTATCTTCTTGTATCCATACTTAATCTTGCATTCTGTCCCCTGTATATATATTGACGTACAATGTAAGAAAATAGTGCAATCAAAGAAAAAAACTATAAATTTCCATGGAATTATGTACTTTGTGTATTTACGTTTGATTCACATTGTGGGAAAATCCTATGTTATGGATAGTTTACTTTGTCTATTTTTTTTATTCATTAATGTTCTTACTTATAAGTAATTTATTCTTGTTTTATATCTATTTTCGCAATCATCTCTTTATTATGTCTCCGAACACAAAGTGTCGGAGACATATTGTTTTTGCTCCGTTTCTTATTATTCTTATTTTCTTCTTCTTCTTCTTTTTATTCCTCTTCTTTCCAGAGAAATTTGTCCGCTCGATTTTATGAAAGTGTTTCAACAGATCCACTTCAAACTTTGTGAGCTGATAGGGGGTGATGAGGAGGGGTGCAATCAACTTTCGAAATTTTCAAAATGGCCGTCGTTTCAAAATGGCGGCCAAAAACGTCAAAAAATCAAGGTTGTCGGATTTCAACCAAATTTTATTTCTAGGGTAATTTGGTGACCCCGAGTTCATTCCCACCATCAAAAAAAAAATTTGAGCCGCCATTTTCAAAATGGCCGCCATATACCAAAATATTTGAAAATGTTAAAATCTCTACAACATTTGATTTCTCGGGTAATTGGAGGGTCCACAGTTCATTTTTAGCATCAGTATTCCCTTCCAATCAATTTTCAGATGTTTCAAAATGGCCGCCATTGAAGAAAATGGCGGCCAAAAATCAAGTCCGTCGGATTTCAACCAAATTAGTTTCTATGGTTTTTTGAGGATCCTGAGTGCATATCTGGCATCAAAAACCATTTCTGACGTGGGGAGGTGTTCGGAGACATTTGTGTTGGCATCCCAACACAGTTATAGCTCGTTTCAAATGTTTTTGATAATTATACATAATAATTATTAATATATATACATCACATCCAGATCAATATTCTAGACAAATAAAACATTATACAGGTATGAAGTTACGTTTTTCTTTAATTCAAAATCCTACCTCTATTTGCGGATAAAGTTGAACATCCGAGTTGGCGGTTACACTCAGACTCCGGGCACTGACACCTATACCTACAGAGCTGTCCGTACCACGGGTAAGGACATGCAGACTCACAATTATATCCAATGAATCCAGGGAGACATTCTATAAGTGATGAAATAAGAAAACAGTATAACACACACGATACGCTGCAATCTGCATCGTGTTAGATGATGGATAATAAGAACGTACCTTGACAAAAATTGTTGACTCTGTAGAAATTAACACAACACCCTGGTGCGTCTTCTGTAATATTTCTAACGTAGAAAGTACATGGGGTTAAACATTACAAGCATTAAAATATTTATCTGTAAACCCAATTGTGAAGCCATTCAAAATACATTAGTCCCCACCACATTACAAAGGCTAAAGTTATTCTTTCCAACTCTTATTCAATCGCAGTATACCCAATACAACTTTTGCGTTATCTTTCTATACTAATGAATCCAGAGATCAGGGCTTACATTATTTCTCGGGTCAAAGCTGTCATCAAATCGATGTCCAACATGCAAGTAAAATTCGTCTCTACAAATGTGTGCAATAAATACAAGTGTAAAATAATAAAGCTAAAAGCCACTAGGAGACGAGCTGCATTTATGATAAAAAAATGTATGTCCATGAAGATTCTCGGCGCTCCATGAGATTTCATCATAGGATGATCAACACGGTCCATTAAATTCTTAACATTATTTCTTAATGTATTTTCTAAACATTGGATTTGATATCACGTACAAATAATATGTATGGCTGTAAGAAAGAAATCATACGGAACTATACGGTAATTTTATATTTTAAAGTGATTATAAATGAAGTCAACATACATGTGTAGATGCATCATGCCTAGATCTAAAACTGTGGAAATAAAACAAAAATAATATACACCTAGATCGAAAACCGTGGAAATAAAACAAAAACAATATACACCTAGATCGAAAACCGTGGAAATAAAACAAAAACAATATACATCCAGGCGTGTTTTTGGTCAGAAAGTAAACTTATGAATCTTTCCTAAATATCAGACGTATGTTTCTACGTGAATCAGATCGTACATTTTTATCCCTGAATGAGCCTTGCACAATGAGTTTAATAAAAATGATTGTCTGTAATCGTAAAAGTAAGGGAGATTATAACTATTATCTGTTTTATTACTTTTTTAAAGCAAAATCTATGAACATTCCATACAACATACCGGTATCATTTTGGGTAATTTATACTTATTAAATGTGTAAATATCATACCAGGTGCAGAACTGTACCTTTCTGGTAGTAAATTGGGATGAACCACATTTTTTCCCAAAATCATTTCGTACAGTTCCGCAATTAACAAATAAGAGGTAATTAAGCATGTGATTTTTAAAAATTCATATGGTTCAAGAATAAATACGCTTCAAAAATAAAACCGTATTAAAGAAACGTTTTAATTTGACTACTTACCCGATTGAGCATCCATATGAATTAGCTTTGTTAGAGAATATAGCTACAAAATAGCACATCGATACATGATTGGGAAACATTGTGCTGCATGTTTAACAACCTTGAGATGACCTATCTCTCTCTTTTACAACTGTCACTGTGTTACAAAGTACCTTCATCAAGTGAAAAACAGGACGGAAATTTAAGCTGTCAGCTGTACCTCATGTTGCTTAATGATCAATGATTTACTGTGAGTATTCTTCGACCTTTAACGCTGCTTCGAGGATCGGTTAACTCGTTTGTTGAAGTATTTGCAATGACAAAATCTTTATTCTCTTAAACTAAATTACAGTATAGAGAAGTAAACAAGTAATATAATATAGATGTACATGTAAGTCGTGAGTAAAGGTACCTTTGTCGGGGGAAACGAGATAAAAAAAATAAACTAGAATATAATATGTTGTCCACGGATGGATTGATTAACATGGAGAACATACTCTCTCAGAAATAATTTTGATGAATTTACTTCAATTGATTGATTGATTGATTGATTGATTTACTTCTGATTAATTTACGTCTGATTTGTGTATCAAACAGTTTGGGTTTTTGGAGTAATAACTTGTCATGAACAATGCTTTTGTTTGTTTTAAGGATTATCTCCCTCATGCATAGCTCTTATCCTTGGACGAATTGGGCTCCACTTGTATGGCACGCTGTTTTTGGCTATATTTAGATCTAAAACTTCATAGTTATTTCGGATTTCAAACATTTCGGTTGAGCATCACTGAAGAGACATTATTTGTCGAAATGCGCATCTGGTGCATCAAAATTGGTACCGTATAAGTTTTACATAATCATCATTACAATTGAATAGATAATGAAATTCATCTATCTCTTTCATATTGCAAAGCTGACATGATCTATTTTCTCTGGGTTGACCACACATCTACCTGTTGCTATAGTGTAGCGGAGAATATCGTGCATTATTAGAGTTATCTTTCTTGGTGTGCGGAACTTCGTTTCGTCTGACATCGGTCGTTGTCTATCTATCTGGCTTGTCTCAGCCAGTCAAGGTTTTTGTAACCACACACAATTTCAACTTTGCATAAGAATTCTACTTACAACTCATAATTTCAGGTAAACCGTTTAATTCTCCACTGCATTCCTTCCTGTTATCATGGTTACTTTTTATTTTGGTATTTTGGGAACTTATTCCAATTCTTTCTGTTATTATTTCGAGTCATTGTCTATATCACGTAACAACTTGGGGTACTTCAGGCTAATATCCCTGTTACAATACAAAATATTTTCAATAGTTTGTAGCAAGAAACGCTTGACGTTCTGATTTCCACAGGCACCTGAATTATGGCCGTTATTAACCCTTTTCTGTTTGTTTGTTGTTGTTTGGGGGTTGCGGGTGGGGGGGGATTAATTTCATTGAAATGTGTGGATTCTCTGTCTATCCCATCCCAATTTCGATTAATGTTATCGTTTTGAAACGCTTTTTCTAAGCTTGGGAGATTTGTCTTCTACTGGTATAATAACATACACAATAGAAGACCAATCTCCAAAGCTTACAAAAACCTTAAAACAATTACATGAATCGAAATTAGAAATGGAATACATTGGGAATCCACACATATCGGAAAAATTATCGCCACAAACAATTCAGAAAGGGAGGGAGAGTAGTATCCATACACCAGGTGCCTGCGCTGCTTTCGACTTCCAGTCTGGCTGACGCAATTCCCTTCATGTCTGATCCCTGCACAATAGCCCATGGGTAATTAAGAGAATCAATATTGGTGAGAAAAGCTTTGGTCATTGTTTAAAGATATTTGTTGATACAACTGCAATAAAATTATCTTAAAATATATATATTAGAATTGCAAACTTTTTTCTTTCCTTGTCGTATGGCATGTGGCATGTCAAACGTTGCAATATTTGATCTTTTTCATTTGTATTGTATAATTGTCCATTTCTATTCTATATTTTCCATTTGCATTGTATAATTTTCCATTTGCATTGTATAAATTCCATTTGTATTGTATAATTTTCCATTTGTATTCTATATTTTCCATTTGTATTGTATAATTTTCCATTTGTATTCTATATTTTCCATTTGTATCATAATTTTTTCGTTTGTATTGTATAATTTCCATTTGCATTGCAAAATCTTTCATTTGTATTGCATACGAGGGATTGTTTATTTTGATTTGTTACGAAGGATTCCATTAGTTTAGGTCCCACTTATATTTAGCCGTCACCAGCTGCAGGTGACGTACCACAAATAGACTTACTATGCTACATGTATGTGTACGCTCACAGTGGCGTAGCAGTGGGTGTTCTTTAACGTGCCAACGCCTGTCGCATGTTTTAATGTTTTAAGGTCACATTATCCGAAAGATCCGTGATTCTCACTTTTAAATAGCAATGCGTATGGGAATGTATTAACTATATTTACGTCTACGGTTTCATGCAGCTATGGCACGAGTAGAACTCGAACATGCGACTTCACGGTTACGAACCAAAGGGTATATCACTTAACTACCGCGATCTGTTCCATATAAGGACTAGTTGAACATACATGTAGCTAGCAATGAGAAATCTTGCGCCGGGACACCCCTCCCCCTTTTTTCCCTTCACAAATATGATATTTTGTATAGAGATGTCGAAAACAGCATGCATGTACTTTTTATTTTGTCAGAACGCACTTGTTTCAGGGGACTTCAGGGACAGATCCAGGAATTTGCGGTTACGGGGGCGCCACTTTATGAGACAGGGGGTCTGGGGGCCAGGACGAAGCCCTGGTGGGGGTCCAGGGGCGAAGCCCCCGGAAGCTCCTGGATTTTACAGATTTTATAGAGCTTGAAATATGTCATTTTTAATACAGTGAAATTGGTAAAACGACGCAAATTTTAAGGGTTTCTGGAAAAATTAAGTTCTCTCAATAAAGTAATTCAAGAAATCAAAAGATTTTGTCATTTATTTCTCCGGGAATGGGAGAAATTATTGCTTCTTTTATCGTTTAATACATTTTTCTAAACAAGATACCAAGATTTACCTTAAATTTGAAAATTTTAGGGCGGGGGCCGCCCCCCTTAAATCCGCCACTGACTTCGCCCTCCCCCTGCACCCCCGTCCCCTCCCTCCACCAAGGCTTTGTACTGGACTCACTAGGGATCTTAAGGCAGTCTCCAGACATCCAGCAGTTTACTGCGTTCAGAATTATCTATATCAGCTAGTGGTTAAATAGGAGACTAGTTTGAATATGCTGATCTCATTAGACGCATAAAAGCGATAAATTAATGGGGGGGGGGGTGTTACACCATTACACTTAGCAAATACGGTACATTCCTGCGAAACGTGGCTCCTGAACTTTACCTCTTCAACATCTTGCGTAGTACCAAATTCAATAAACGATAACTTAAAAATCAAACTCGATGTGAACAATTGGTGGGGACCCAAGGGCCGAATTAAGTTCCCCGAAGCTGCTCAATTCTGACTAAATAAAAATGTGCATGCTTTTCTAGACAGTTCTATTTTTTATTTTTTTTAATGATGGGGGGATTCGCCATTACTAGAGCTAGCTACGTAGTTTTAAAAATAACTAGTCCTGCATGGACCTGATCGCGGTAGCTCAGTGATATATCGCTTGGTTTGTGGGCGGGAGGTCGTGAGTTCGAGAACCGTTACTATCATTGCCGCATCAAACCAAGACAGTGATTGCTCCTTTGCCAAACACTCGGCATTTAAAAGTGAGAATCACGGGTCTTTCCGTAATGACCTTAAAAACAGATATTCCGTATCGCTGCACAGGCGTTGGCACGATAAAGAACCGTCATTGCTACGGCCCTGTGTGCTAAGCACGTCTGCATTTGTGGTACTTCAGTGACGTTAACTAATGAAATCCTTCGTAACAAATCAAAATAAACATTTCCTGGATACAATACAAATGAAAAATTATGCAATGCAAATGGAAAATATAGAATACAAATGGAAAATTATACAATACAAATGAAAAAATATAGAATACAAATGGAAAATTTTACAATACAAATGGAAAATTATACAATACAAATGGAAATTATACAATGCAAATGAAAAATTATACAATGCAAATGGAACATATAGAATACAAATGGAAAATTATACAATACAAATGGAAAAGATCAAATATTGCAACGTTTGACATGCCATACTTGTCGTTTCCTACTTATTTGAGAAAAAAGTTAAAGCTTTTGGATGAAAAAAATCCAATTGTATAATTTTCTTACGAAATGTTCTAGATTGTATGGGTCTTATTACTTTAGGAAAGATAACTCTTCCATCCGGAATTATTTTAACCAACAATCTTTATATTTATTATAGATGGCTGTATAAAAAAAATTCTTTTGAATTTGACCTTTCCATTTCATTAATATAATTGTGTATTTTCTATTTATAGATGTTGATACAGATTTAACGGCCAATTTTCAAGAAATTGAAGTTTCATGTTATAAAACCCCTTTTTTCAGAAATAATTAAGAACGCCTGACGTCTAAAATATTGTTTCGTTGTATTTTATTCAGACGTGGTAAACAGGGATATTTCAAAAGACAAAATCAGGAGTCATAGAGTATGCAATTTAGAATTGATGACATTCAATTTCCTATAAAGAATGAATGAAAAAATTGTGAAAAATGAACGATAAATCTGAGGTTATTACATATGTTTCTATAAATATATGAGGAAAAAAAATACCAGGTGTGTCATTCCACCTTAAATGCAGTTTGTAGGCGTTGTCGTAAATTCGAATGACTTTTCTTTTAAATTTTAGAAATTGCTTTTCCTTATCATCCATTGTTCGGCAAAGATAAGTAAGTTCATTATTCCAAAAATAATTTGTGCATGCGAAATTTTTTATGTGAATGGGGTGTTCAATGAAAGGTGAAGATAATGAACAGTGATCAATCTCATCAATCCCATAAGCAATACAAAATAAATTGTTGGGCAAACACGGACCCCTGCACACACCAGAGGTGGGATCAGGTGCTTAGGAGGAGTAAGCATTCCCTGTCGACCGGTCACACCCGCCGTGAGCCCTATATCAAATTTTACTATTTTATCGTCTATTTCCTTGACAGTTATACAGCACAAATTATGGCATATTTTGTCGAGATCATTTTGTGTTTCACGCCATATTTCAATCGATCTTACTATTTCCAAAAAGGATGATCAGACAGAAGCTGAGAACATAAAGTTTTGTGGAATTCCATTTATATTTCTTTTCATTATCAACGATACTTGAATGCTGACTTTTGTTTTATTTTGTGTTTTGACGGGTACGCGTTTTTAGCAACACTATACTTCTCATCCTTCCCAATTTCAACATCAAATATTTATAATTCATGATCAGGAATTTTGCTGTTCTCACCAAGAACATCCATCATACCAGCATTTCTTCAATGTCTTTATACGAACATATTCTATATGTCTTTACAGCGCATTACCCTGATTGTTTTGCAGTGCTTGTAAATGTCGTTTTACTCACAAACATAATCAATAACAAAGCGTCTGCGGAAAAATAAGGTGTACCCAACAAGAGCGAGTAGCAAAGCAATTACCACAGAAATTATATTATTACAATATTGTGGATCTAATTATCAATATTTTTATTCAAATGTGTAACATTTCCATACACGATTTATTTACTACTCTAAACTACCTAATAGGAAATCCCTTGCGTACTGGTGAAGATTACACAAGGTGAAAATACCCCTGAATACAGGACCTTCAACATTTCTATAAACCAGTGCTTTTCCTTTATTTACAACGATGAACACAAATTTATTTAATTTTCTTCTTTCAACATTCGGTTGAGGCATCATTGTCTTTTGTTAACGTACGCAATATTTTTTCGTGTGTGAACAAGATTTCTCTATTAGTTTATCTTTACTAATAAATCAAGCAGATTACTTTTATTCCATTTTCAACAGTACAATACAATACCGTTATTTATCACTTGAATATAAAATGGCATTTTCAAAGTTGATATTTTCAAACTATGAAAATATAATATGTGTAAATATAAGAACCGGAACTATATGTCCTAAATCATCCCCAATATGATATACATGTATACGATTCAAAATAATTTTTAGAGATATGATCATTTTTTACATGTTTAATGATTGAATAATCAAACTAAAATTGAATATAAAATATCGTATTCCTTAAATGCATCCTCTATTCGTTCAACTTAGAGGGGTTTCCACCTGAAGTTTGTACATGTAACATTGTCAGTTTCGGGGAAGTATACTTTTGATTTCTACATTGAAGGGGAAGTATGAAATTAAAAAGAATAATTGTGTTATAGTGCGTGTTATCCAATTACAGTGTTTTCAACTTGACCTTTTTGTTTTGCTTACGATTTACTCGCAAAACGTCCATTTTTTCGTGGTGTCAACACAATATAAGCAACCCAATTCAATCATTTAATTAGTTAAATACATACCTATATAAATACATATTCTAAATACTTACCTAGACACAAACTTATATTTATAACAATATATATAGTGTCTTTAACACAACACGATTCATACTAGATAAACATAAAAACAAAAATGTGGACCTCAGATCTACGGAACGTAAGAATAACCATATACTAATTTGATTACAACTCTTCCTGAATAAAAGAAAAAGCAAACAAAACACATATATCAACATTAACTATAACTGTTTTTATTTCCTTCTATCGTCATTAAACTCCGAATTCAAACAAAACAAATTTAGGGTAACATCTTAATATAAATATCTATACAGTACAAGACAGAGATCTTTTTTATAACCTACAGGAGAGAGGATGTACGATATTAAGTCAAATAAAAACAGAACATTCTATAGCGTATGATGCTTACAAGCGACTACCTCAAAAAAGTGATCATTACAAAAAGCTAAACACATAGTTTTTAAATCGAGGTAAGCTACTGACAAACAAGTTGATGGTACAGGGATTTCAACAGTCTCGATTGAAGTCAGCATTTCGCAAATTATATGGTCGTTATAACGATCTAGTTCGTCAATACAACCTCGCATTGGGTCAAATGCTGTCTGACGTGTTTCATACCGATTGTTAAGCCGTTCTTGGCACACTGATTTTGACTGCAGATAACTCCGTTTACCTGATCAGGATATGGGGCTCACGGCGGGTGTGACCGGTCAACAGGGGATGCTTACTCCTCCTAGGCACCTGATTCCACCTCTGGTGTGTCCAGGGGTCCGTGTTTGCCCATCTATCTATTTTGTATTGCTTGTAGGAGTTATGAGATTGATCACTGTTCGTAATCTTCACCTTGCATGTGACATAACACGAATTAACATGACATTTTTTGGTAACATATACAGCAACAAATAGAAGAAAGTTAAAATAAAGAGTTCTGTCTGTTTCTGAAACTACAGCATTTCCATAGAAACAGTACTTTTCTTTTGCAACACATTCATTGTTTATACTCCAAATAATGGTATTTCTAGTTAACAAATTGTATGAGGCCATGGGCTGCTTAAACAATGATGGAGATACCTGAAATTATATAGATGTACTAAAATGAGAATACTTTACTTGACAAGCCTTTAGTCAATAAACATATAAATACATATTGTGAGTACTAATATTGAAATATATACAAAATGTATACCTGTTTTGTCCCAATACTGCAGGCACTGAATCAAACTATGATGACCACAAATGATTATTTCTCTACTGTATTGTTATCTCTGGTACCTATATAATTGAAATTATTGAAATTGCATACCACGTTATTATTTGATGAATTATAACGACATGTGGATATGTTATATGTACTTATATCAATAAATCTACATAATTGTTAAACGTGTTTTATTCCTTCCTCTGAAATATCAAACTATGTCTTCAACAATTGTATGTTATCCGTTTTGACAAAAAATGATGAGATCGCAAGCAAATTTATTGATGAATATAAATCCGTTTCATCACATACATTATTACCAATATATAGTTGATTCTTTACAACTATACATGTACAATAACGATATCAGATTAATGAAAAATTTGCTAACTTAGGTGGAGCTGGAAATAACTCCTCCATTAGTTTAGTTGTTTTTGGCAGTGCACTTTTTGGATGCTGTACCCACGATGCCCTGGCATCAGTCTTGCTTACATGTTGATACCTTAACATAGATAACAAAAATAGATCTATTCAATGTCATTACATTCTCTGTTGTATCTATAAATGTAAAATGCCGAGTTAAATGTTCAAGATTTTTTTCAAGAACATTAATAGGCATAATGAGAAGGGTTTAGAAAGATAATATTTTATGATAATATCTATAACATTGAAAACCTATAGCCAAGTAAGAAAAACATTAGATATTGTTTGGTTGCCACCATATGAAATCTGAAAAAGGGTTTAGATAATTAACTTCTCAATCATTTTTATATTAATTTTTGGCCGGTCTATGTTGACATTCATGCAGTGATTCTTAACATTCAATTTCCATGGTCAGTAATTTAGTATAACTTGATTGAAATTTATATGATTTTTTACTCGACCTCAAAAACGTCGTGTTTAGTATATAAATTGGTACTTACATTGATTAGGTAGCTTCGATCTCTCATGCTGCCTTGAACTTTACCTTGAACGTGGCCATTTGTAGAATCGTACACAAATTTAAAGACATGGGCATACTTAATTGCTATTTCATATTTTATTTGAGGTTTCCTTGTCCAAGAAACGAAATTTAGCCAATACAAAATAAAAAAAGGCATGATATAATATGTTTACCTTAAAGTGTTAAATCGATGAAGTGGAAGTAGTTTGTGTATATCCAGTAAATCTAGCAAAATCAAACAAGTTCTTACATTTTCGCTTTCTAACCCTATATGTCGGCAGAACTAATTTAAATTTCATCGACAGATATAATGGCGGATACCAAGTTTGTTAACTAAAAAGTTATTTCCTGTTCTCGGGCGCACGCTGCATATCCAATATGGCGGCGGCGTTGCACCAGTCGCCGTCTGTGTCAATACCCGTTGCTTTCGCTACTGAATCAACAACTCCTGTCCTGTAATATTTCGAATTCCGAGGTGCGCGAAGTATAAATATAAGATATAGGGTTCACGGTGGGTGTGACCGGTCGACGGGGGGTACTTGCTCCTCCTAGGCGGTCCGTGTTTGCCAAACTCTCTATTTTGTATTGCATATAGGAGTTATGAGATTGATCATTGTTCGTTGTTCTTCACCTTTCATATATATTTTCAGCCTTAAACTTGAAGAAGACAGTAGATTGGTATTATTATTTTTTGTATGTCTGCTCTCGACAAAAGAAAAAGAAAAAGAAAAATCTAGATCACTTGCGCTGTTTAGAGAAGAAATATTGGAGATTTAAACCCGCTCTAATACAGGTAAATGAAAATACCGAAATATTTCGCAAAATTTTCACGAAGTAACGATGCCTATCCAGATTGGATAAGGATAACCCCCATTATTTTATGTCAAATTGAAAATATTCTGCACTGTCTCCTGGAAGGATTTTATTTATTCATTGTACCCCCAGACTATTTGTCTTCGTTTGTCTTCAGAAAAATTGTAAATTATATTCGTTTTTAATCCTTTCTTCCTGTCGCTTTGATTTTTTTTTTCTATTTGCGACCACTTCAATTTCTGTACCTTAAACTCGTGTGTACATATATTATGATTATTGGCGTTAGACGACAGAAAATAGTGCAATCAAAGTCACCACCACATTTCAATGGAATTATATATTTAGTGTATGTATGTATGATTCAAACTGCGGGAATATCCTATGATAAGGATAGTTTAACTTGTATATTTTGTGTATCCATTAACGTTTATTCTTGTTTTGTTTTGTTTTTTTACGTATTTTTGCAGTCCCCCCTTGTATTTAAATGTTTTCAGTAATTATACATATAAATTATTATTACACCATCTCCAGATCAATATTCTGGACAACTAAAACAAATTATACAAGTATGAAGTTACGTCATTCTTTGATTCAAATTCTTACCTGTATATGCAGACGAAGTAGATGGTTCACATCCGTACTGGTGGTTACACTCAGACTCCGGGCACCGACACATATACATACAGTGCTGTCCGTAATACGGGTAACGACATACACGCACACAGTTATGTCCGTAAAATCCAGGGAGACATTCTATAATTAGTGAAATGATAAAGTACAGTATAACACACATGATATACTGCAAACTTCATCGTGTTTCATGATGGAGAATACGAACGTACGTTTACAGAAGTTGTTGACTCTGTAAAAATTATAACAGCATTCTGGTTCTTCTTCTGTAATAGTTCTAATGTAGAAAGTACAAGGGGTTAAGCATTACAAGCATTAAAATATTTATCTGTAAACCCAGTTGTGGAGTCATTCAAAATTCACTGATATATACTCGTGCCTACCACATTAGAAAGCGTAAAATTATTTTTTTTTTCAACTCCAATCGAATCGCAATATATCTGATATAAAAATTCAGACTTTGGTGTTATCTTCCTGTACTGGTGATTCCAAAGGTTAGGGCTTACATTATTTTCCGGATCAAATCTATCATCAAATTGATGTACAATATTCTATGTAAATTCGGTTACACGGCTGTGTGCAATGAATATAAATAGAAGTTCAGAATAATAAAGCCAAAAACCACTAAGAAATGAACTGGGTTTATGATCAAAGATCAAAAGCATTTCTATGAACACTCTCGTCGAGTTCAGGGGATTTGATCACACGATGATCAACACAGCCCATTAAATTTTCAATGTTATTTCTTATTTTTCGAAAATTGAATTTGACAACACTTCGTACAAGCAATGATATGGTTGAAAAAAAATCATGGACTGTATGTTAATTTCATCTTATACGGTTATTATAAATGCATATATCATATATGTATGTGTATATGTATCATAATTAGATATACTTGTTCCTAGGGAAATAAATAAAGATATACATCCATGTATGTGTTTTTGTCAGAAAGTAAACATATGAATCTTTCCTAAATATCGGATCAATGCTTCTAGTTGAATCAGATTGTACATTTTCTATCCCGGAGCCTTGCACAATGAATTGGATAACAGTCATTGTCTGTTATTGTAAAACTATGGGAGATTATACATATTCTCTTTTTGATTTGGTAAAGGAAATTATTTTACTTCATGTCAATTCTGTACAACATAATCATTTTGGGTAATTTATACTTATTAATAGTGTGAAATGCCCAGAACTATATACAACATGTAGGTACAATCATAAAAATAATAGATTTAAGAAAATGTCATGCGGCGAAGATCACGCACAGGATAGTATAAATATATTCTAATGTCTTTGCATATCTGTAGCTCTCTGGCAGTAAATTGGGATGAACCATATTTGTTCCCCAAATACATCACAGTTATACAATCAACATATAAGAGACAAGCATGTGATCTTTGAAAAATAACAAGGTTTAATAATCGAGCTTCAAAAATAATACCGCATTAAAGAAGCTTTTTGATCTGACTACTTACCCTCTTGAGCATCCATATGAATTAGCCTTCCCAGAGAATATAGCTACAAAATAGCATATCAATACGACATCATTGGGAAACATTGTGCTGCACGTTTAACAACCTTGAGATGACCTATCCACTCTTATAAAATTGTCGCTGTGTTACAAAGTACCATCATTGAGTGAAAAACAGGACGTAAACAGTCAGCTATACCTCATGCTGCATGTTGATAATTTACTATGAATATCCTTCGATCTATTGTCAAATGAAAACGTTTCTTCGATAATCGGTTAACGCAGTTGTCAGAGGCATTCGCAAGAATCCCTTAATCTCCCGATTTCAACTTTCAGTCTGGCTGAAACATTTCAATTCGTGTCTGATCCCTGCACAATAACCATGGGTAGCTAGGAGTATCAATATTGGTGAGGAATCCTAAATAGGGATCCGTAGGAGGTATTTTATTTTAGGAAGGATAACTCTTCCATCAGGAATTTTTGAACCAACAATCTTTACAATATGTTTCTTAATAAGCTGTTTAAAAGCTTTTTTCTTCGAGATATATATATATATATATATATATATATTATATCCATGAAATGAGTATATTTGTTTTCAGCAATAAATGATGGGCGATTCAAAAACGAGCAATAGAGCACGTCTATTCTACAAAAATGGAAAACACCTTTTTCTGATACTCCATTTTTATAGAAGGTCAATGCTTTACAAAATTTCGTTAACCAAGATAAATAACATTTTAGCAGTACTGATAATCATATCAGTTGAATGAAAAATGCGGCGACAACGCTCTAACCTCTCGGCCACCACGGCATGAAAATGAAGATAATGCGCTAACGAACAGTGATCAACCTCATAGATTCCATACAGAATACGAAATTCAGGGTAGGGCAAACGTGGTCCCTAGACATACCAGCAGTATGATCAGATGACTAGGATTAGTAATAATCCCTCGTTGACCAGTAACACCCGTTCATATAGTTAAAAATGAGGACCTCAAATCACTGATTTTAAAAGTTCCTAAATTTAAAAAAACCTCAGTCTTTCAATTGACGGCAAAACTTCATCTCTATTATGGATTGAGCTAAAACTGAAAACAAAGAAATTGATACTTTGTCGGAATGGATTAAAAGTATATGAGGAATATTGAAAACCCGCATTAGGCACATCAAAACCATCTATACTTCTGTGTTTAGTAAATCAGAAGTGATTAAATAATTAGAGAGCTTACATCAGGAAAATGTTTTATTTCCGTGCTGACAAAACTTTTACCAACATTGTCTTTGTAATGCTCATTATTAGAACTGTATTGTAAACGAATTTAGCATTAATTTGGTAACGATTCTTATACTCCAGCTGTCCTTTCAAAAGAACATGAAACACCAGAGCATATTCTACGTATGCGTATGATCAGTTTTTAAATCAAGACAGGCTACTGGCAAATAAGTTGATGGTGCAGGGGTTTCACCAACCTCGTTTAAAGTCGTTTATTTGCAAATTCTATCGTCGATATAATATAGTTTGCCAAAATAACTTATCATTGGGTCAATTGCATACCGATTGTTTGGACGTTCTTTACAAATTTATTTTGAGTACGGATTGCTTCATTTACCTAATCAAGATTTAGGGTTCATGGCGATAGTGATCGGTCAACAGGTTATGCATCATCCTCTTAGGCATCTTATCTCACCACTGGTATGTCCATGAGTCCGTGTTCACAAAATGCTTCCTGTTCGTTCCTCTCTTTGATATTTTGAACACTAAAACATTTTTGTTACGCAATCCTTTGTCTTTTTAGACTTTTATATAGAAGAAAGTTCACTTGTACAGTGAAAAGATTAACTGCAGGTGTTCAATAAGTTGACAATTGCTGTTGTCAACTTATTGGACAGTGCCAGGTAAACCCAATAACTTAATCTACAAGTAGGATAAAAACAAAAGAAAGATAATACGTTTGTCAAAGAGATACAAATTTAATTCTATAGTCCCTACAAGTAAGAATCCACACAGATATCGGAAAAATCACTGAAACACTTAAAACGATATTCCCCTTAGTAGAATTCTCTGCTTCAACTTTAAGATTCACAATTTTTAAAATTCCATTGGCCATTATTATGTCGCATCAAAACTTAAATTTGAAGACATATTTCAGTACTGTATTTGAATTTCGCTGGATTCAGAGACACATTCCAAAACTTCTTCACAACGCCTTTTTATGATTTCTTTATTAGCATACCCTAATTCTGAATTATTATTTTCGCTTTCATGAATAATTTCATTTCGTGAGATGGGCGTAATGGGATCTTTGGGCTGGCGTTAAATATTTCCTCATCCAAATATTCGAAAACACAATGCTTTTCATATCAAAATTTGGCTCCATAACTTTCTCACTCTCCATATCCAGAATATAACGCTCATTAAGATAATATTTGCAGCACCTTCATTAAAATCCTTAAATTTTGATTGTGCAATGAAAATGCTCTCCCCATCAGAGGATGGCTCAGTACTATAGAGTGAGTGAATATAAAACCTGCAGTACAAGACTACTTACCTGACACTGTCCAATAAGTAAACAAAAGAAACAGACTTCTACGCAAGACTGGTTATATTGTCAGACTATTCAAAAATACCTATATTCATAATTATCATTGTGTTTGGGTTTACCTGAGACTGTCCATTCTTAGAACAAAAGATACAATGTTTTAAGTAGGATATAAGACTCAAACTGTCCATTCTCTGAGAGAAAGAACTGGTCTCGGCCCTACATCTTAATATAGATATCTATACAGTACATTTTGACAAGAGGTCATTTCACAAGTTATAGGAGAGAAGATGTACGATATTAAGTTAAATAAAAACAGAACATTTGAAAGCGTACGATGCTTACATGTGACTACCTGAACAAAGTGATCATAACAAAAAGCTAAACACATGTGAAATAATAGGAATTAACATGACAGTTTTAGTAACATATACAGCAACACATAAAAGAAAGTTGAAATAAAGAGTTCTGTTTGTTCTGAACTACAGCATCCCCATAGGAACAGTACTTTTCTTTTGCAACACATTCATTGTTTATGCTACATATAATGGCATATTTAGTTGAAAAATTCTATGGGACCATGAGCTACTTAAACAATGATGGAGGTACCTAAAATCATATCGATGTAATGAAATGAGTTTGATTTACATTACAAGACTATTCACACAGTCACAAAGACTATTAGCAACAGAAATGTAGCTCTCTAAAAAAAAATTGGAACAAATCAGAGATCTCTGATATGTTCCAATATTTTTTTCAGAGAGCTACAGTTCTACAGCTAAAAGACTATGAGATATTGTGTGGTTGACACCAATTGAAATCAAAAAGAGTTATGATAATTTAACTTCACGATCATTTTTATACTTACAGTATTTTTGGCCTGTACGTGTAGGTTGATTTCCATTCAGTGATTCTTAACACAGTAATTATAGTATAACTTCATGTGGGCTTTTTTTACTCAACTTCGAAAAATTTGTGTCTAGTATATGAATCAATACTCACATTGACATGGTAGCTTCGATTTCTTATGCTTGCTTGAACTATTCCTTGAATATGGTCATTCATAGAATTTTATACATAGTTAAAAGATGGTCATATTTAACTGTTATTTCTGATTTTGTTTGAGGTTTAATCATCCCAGAAACAAACTTTAATCGATACAAAATAGAAAGACCATTATATACATCTATTATGTTTGCCGTTAAAATGTCTAATCGATGAAGTGGATGTCAATTAGTTTCTAACACTCGTCTCTTGGAAGACTTTTATTTATTTCCTTATACTCCCAGACTGTTTGTCTTCCTTTATCTTCAGACAAATTGTAAATTATATTCGTTTGTAATCATTTTTTCCTTTCGCGTTTAATTTCAATCCTGTTTGTGACCATATCGATTTGTCCGTTAAATTGGTGTGCATATTACATGACTATTACAAGTAATGAAATGCTAAATCAACTCAAATATCAATCTGAATATATATTACTATATTCTCTATCTAGCTATCTATCTACTTAATACAAACCGTCACTAGACCAGGAGATCATATCCCTTGAAATTCCTGTAAGACAGAATGCTAATTTCAATCGTATGTCTCTTTACGTTAGGGTATGACATGTCAATATGACATGCCAATGTCACAAGTGATATTACATTTAATGAATTTGATAATTAAAATGTAAAAGATAATTTTATTTCTATTAAATGATATAAATCATAGATTACGAATGATAAATCAAGTATGTTATGCATGTGAGAAATCATTTTATTTTATTTGATAGAACTGATCAGCCCAATACAGATTCATAGAAATTGCCATGTATGTGTTTTGATCACATTGTAAAGTGTAGATAATATAATGAATTTGGACTATACAGTTCCATTGTGGTATTATAATACCAAGACGATAATAATTAAACTAAATCAATGTGGACAATCGATATTTAACATATTTGTGAAATAGTCTGTACATATTAATTGAAACTAAAATCAACATCATGAATTTTCTTCTTGTATCCATACTATTTCTTGCATTCTGACCCATGTATCTATGTTGAAGTTCAATGAAAGAAAATAGTGCAATCAAAGAAAAAACCTATAAACCATGAAATTATATGTTTAGTATATTTACGTTTAATTTACGCCGTAAGAAAATCCTATCATATGCATAGTTTTCCGTGTAGATTATGTGCATACATTAAAGTTTATTTTTGATTCAAACGCATTTTTCCAATCATCGCTTGTATTTAAATGTTTACAACAATTATTCATAAGAATCATTATCATACCATCTCCAGCTCAATATTGTAGACAAAACATATTATGCGTGTATATTATTACGTTATTCCTAAATTCAACACCCTACCTCTTTTTGCAGATGAAGTTGCACACCCTTATTGGCTAAGATTATATTTGAAAAATCTAAATTTTTGTTATTTTTTAAAACAGAGTTTACAGACATCTAGCGTACAGAAGATTCGTTCGTTGGATCTGGCAACGGCTTGGGAAAAACAACCGGAAAGTTCTTCCATCCTGTGCTGTGACTAAAATTAGAAATTGTTTTCCATCACAACAGTACTGTGGATGTAAATACCCTTCTTGATTTATATATGTGATAAATTTTTCATGCATTTTTCATAATTGATAAAAATACATATCAACAACATGGTTTGATGTTCAGTTTTTATATTGTGCATATATGTATATCAATCATCATTAATTTAATTTGGGTTAAACACAAAAGGCCCACAGGCCCCATAAGTCTACTGAGTTTTAATTAAAAGTATCACTAGACCCAAGAGCTTTGAAATATATAGCAATTTTTCTAATTTTCATATTTATCTACCCAGGGAATAATGAAATTTAAAATTTTGGTAGAGGCTTTTCTGCTATGCCTACAGTTATTCTTATACATGTTACAAATGTGAGGTTGTAGAGAACAGGAATTTTTAAAATTAGTCAATTTTTGGCAGTTTTCGTCTTGTCCAACAAACCCAAAATATACTTCATACAGAATTTGAAAAGTATTGGAATGGTAGTTATCAAGAAAAGTTAAAATTGTTCAATTCTTGATGCACAACGACAAACACAAACCAAATGCAATAGGTCACTTGAGTGGCTAGTGACAACAAAATTAAAAGTTACAAACATGTATATTTAAAAAAAACAACCATGGACATCAAAAATAGACTGTATGGACGCATGCATGTACACTGTATTTCAAAAACAATAAAACATCAGTTCTTATTGAAGCGGCTGACATGGCTGGTAAGAAGATCAGACTTTGACACATGTTTGTAGGAGTTCGCAATCGGAGCAGGAGAATTACCAATCACATCCACTATAAACTCCCTGGAGTTTCTGTAGGAACCAAATTCTTGTTTCACATTGATCGCTTCCTGCATCAATTCGATGGCATAATCTGAAATACGCAATCATTTATGCATTTGATAATTCAAAATAATAACAAATCACAACAATTCAATACATGTGCATGTCATATACTAGTATTATAAATAATCCAGTCACATGTACAACAATTCAATACATGTTCATGTCATTTACTAGTATTATAAATAATCCAGTCACATGTTTATTCACTAAATAATAAATGTATAATTCACTATCATATTAATAGAGGTCATGGCTTTACAATGTATCCATTTCATATTTAAGGGGAATTTTTGAAAATGCGTTTGAGAGCTTTTAAGGGAGGAGTTTAAGGTAGAGCTTCATAAGATTGTAAAATATCAAAAACAGGTATATAAATGACTGATTTGATATTACATATATTGTAAGCCTTTGGTTGTTAAAGAAAATGAATTAGAATCTATAAGGTGTATGTGCTCGATAGCTATTGTATGTAAACCAACCTGAACCAATTTTACATCAAGGATCTGTTGCCGCTCAAGATCCATCAAACTGTATGATCCATACTTGGTTGTATGCCCCGGTGAACAACATCTAGCATCTACACCAGTGTTGTCTCGTCGTATGTTATCAAAAAGGGCATCCAAGTAACTTTGTTGAACATTATGAAATGTCCTTTCCGAAAAGCACACTATGTTCGCATGATTAAACATCATCAAGTTTTGAACTATACTGTTCCCACTTATCAGAATTGCAGCAGACAGGACAAGGTTTCCAACAGACATTGATCCAATGAGAGGTTGAGATTTCCATGTAAAACTTTCACCACAAACACATATTCTTGACACAGACAGCATACTCCCAACAACAGTCTTGTTATTTACACATTTTTGTCCACATGCAACACATTGGTTCAAAAGCTGATCAAGACGCTCTTCAAAAACAACAAATTTTCTGCTTTGGTGATTTTGTGGTGGTACGGTTATGTCGTGGGGATTATTGTTTTCGTCATTTTCTGTCATGTCCACCTCCTCTTGTGGGATCCACTCTGACTCTGTTGACTCGAGGCTGGAAATTAAGTCCATGCTTTCGTTCAGATTGACAGGTAAACAGTCTGTCTCAAATTCTGTGTGGGTACCTGTAGATGTTACAGCGACTCTTATATCTGTCTGTAGTGAGACATGCCTGCGTTTCTGAATTAAAAGCACACAAAATGAACCAGACATAGTTTCTAAGTTTTATATAACTAATAATGTGATATATATATATATATATATATATATATATATATATATATATATATACATGTATATATATATATATATATATATATATATATATATATATATATATATATATGAACTGCCTGAAAAATCATGTAGACATGGAGAAAGCATTAGCAGTAAATAATTGTTTATCAAAGAATGTGTCATTCTGATTTTCATAAACTATTTTATTACTATCAAATCAATTTCTAATACACACATGACACATGTATATTTTTTTAGCATATATGGATGTGTGTTTTTATGTTTCAATCAAGGTATCCATTTAGATTTACACCAAATTACATGTAATATGTTTAAAACAAATAAGATATTATAATTCATGTCATATATAGCTCAACAAATCTTACAATCAATCCATATGTGGTTTGTGTAGCCATTTCATATGTGTCTGTCCCAATGTCATTGTGAATGGCAGGCTCATCAGTAGATGCACACTCTTGGTTGTCTTGGAATTGGGGAGGTGGAGAAAGAATGACTTGTACATTCTCATCAATTTCTAACTCCTACAAACAAATTGATAAAAGTAAGTTTCGGTGAAGAATGATTCGTGTGACTGGAAGGGGGGGGGGGTAATAAAAGTAAGCTTTGGTCCTTTTAAAAGAATTACGTGGTGGTGAGGTTGTGTGTAAAAACCAAATAAAATGAACCGAGTATTACTGGATTAATGTCAATAAAATAGCCAATATGTTTAATATAATCTATATTGAAACATACCTTCGTGGTTCCTCTTTTCTCCACAGCTCTGGAGGTTCTGCTTTTTTGTTTTGGAAGGAGAGGGTCTGAATCTGTTTTCCGTTTTTGGCCTTTAGGTACATGTAACGGTGTGTAATTAAAGACAGTTGGAATTGCCTCTTTCTTTAGTTGTAGTCTTGAGTAGCCCAAAGACCGTGCCTTAGACGGCTCAGTTACGAAACAGTCCTCTGTAAAATGACGTTCGCACAGCTTGGAGTGTTTCGACGGCCAATAATCCACTGTTTTTAATTTTCTTACCCAAACTTCACAATTCTTTGTGTCTGTAGGGAAATTGAACATTGCTATCCCCTTTCCACATTGAACATTGCAGTTTGGGGCCGCACATAACACCATATTTACGTGTTGTTTATTCGATGTTTCTGTCTCCTGCTGATCAGCGTCTATAGTTTCAATATGGCGGGTTCGTGTCAAGGGGCGTAACTCCCACAACATTTTCCGCTCTGACACAAGTGCGATATCTTTATCGGTGCGTATCGCGTATATTTGACCAAAATTAACCAAACAAACCCGCACAATCATTTTATATGATATAAATGAAGCAAATAAATACTTAATATAAATAAAGTGGTTTTTCGTTTCAGTTGACCTTTAAGACGATATTATGCATCATCTTTGTCTTAATTCTTGAAGAAAGTTTTCTCTTTACAATGATATGAATATGTTTTTACATTTGTCTCCCTTCCACTTAATAATACATCTTTTTGAACTGTAATCTCGTTATCTTCGGGTAAACTTTCATTAACCATGAATTCATTAATTTCCTAGTGAATCTTTACCTCATGAATGCTCTACGATACATTATTCGTCGTACGGAGACCTAAAAATCTGTGATATTTCCATACCTCCCATATGATAATTAGCATCAAAACCAGATTTATCAGTGTTCCGGATGTTACTATTATTGTAACCGGATGTATATCTAATTCAGAAAAAAAATCGTTACCAAATCCTTCTTGCGTTGTTTTTTCTTTGACTTTTATTGTAGACGTCGAGGACATGAAAGTTGCTTCTAAAACAGATTACATTCACTTTAGTATTTAATAAAAAAAAAAAAAGAAAACCACAATACTTTTTGATAGTTGGTATTATGTGGTACCATAGTTTTAACTGTGATAATGTAGCCCTTCCCCATTTCGGGTGAGTGTTTCCTTTGGTGCAAATATGGCCCATGCAGTTAATTTTGGGAAATTGGGAAGAATTTGATCCTCCAATTACGATATACTTAGATAAGGGGGATATTCGTTCAAATTCAGAGACCAATATTTAATATCCCATGGCAAAATTCGTAAGACGTTTTCAAATATCAGACGGAGAATGATTAATTATAAGCTAACTATTTCATATGAATTATAACTGTTCAAAATGACATACCTGTTGATTAATTGTATAGACAAAACGTGTGAATGAAAAGGTGAAGATCAATCTCGCACCTTTCCCTAAATAATTCAAAATTAGAAGTGTGGCAAAAACGGACCCCTGGACACACCAGAGTTGGGAAGATGTGTCTAGAAGTAAATATTCCCTGTTGAATAATAAAGTGTGTGCATGGTCATCATGGGATACTTACTTCTCCTAGGTTCATAATCCCACCTCTGATATTATTAGTGGATTCTTAGTTTTCATCCCGTTTGTGACCATTCCGATTTTGTCCGTTAAACTGGTGTGTATATTACATGAATATTACAAGTAATGAAATGCTAATTCAGCTCAAATTTTTCTCTGAATATTTATTACTATATTCTCTATCTATCTATCTTTTTATTTAATACAAACCGTCACTAGACCAGGAGGTGGTATCCATTGAAATTCCTGTAAAACAGAATGTTAATTTCAATCGTATGCTTTTTTACGTTAGGGTATGCCATGCCAATTTCACAAGTGATATTACATTTAATAAATTTGATATTTCAAATGTAAAAGATAAATTTTCATTTCTATTAGATAGTATAAACCACAGATTACGAATGATAAATCAAGTATACCATGCATCTGTGAAGTTATTTGATTTGTTTGCCCAACTCTCTACTTTGTATTGCTTATAGGGGTAATGAGATTGATCACTGTTTGTTATCTTCACCTTTCATTTGATAGAACGGATCAGCCCAATAGAGTTTCATAGAAATTGGCATGCATACATATATGTTATGATCACACTGTAAGGTTTAGATAATATAATGAATTTGAACTATACAGTTCCATTGTGATATTAGAATACCATGACAACAGAAATTTAAACTAAATCAATGTGGACAGTTGATGTTTGAGCCATTTGTTAAAATGACTATACGTATTAATTAATACTACAAAAAATCATTTTATCATGAATTTTCTTTTTTTATCCATACTTATTTTTGCATTCTGACCCTTGTATCTATTTTGTCGTTCATTGAAAGAAAACAGTTGAATCAAAAAAGAAAAAACCTATAAACCATAAAATTATTTGTTTTGTGAATTTACGTTTGATATACGCCGTGGGAAAATCCTATGATCTAAAACTTATACGGTACCAATTTTGATGCACCAGATGCGCATTTCGACAAATTATGTCTCTTCAGTGATGCTCCACCGAAATGTTTGAAATCCGAAATAACAATGACGTTTTAGAGCTATTATAGGCAAAAACAGTGTGCCAAAATGATATGTTTTCAACGCATTTTTGCAATCATCGCTTGTATTTAAATGTTTACAATAATTATTCATAGGAATCATTATCATACCATCTCCAGATCAATGTTGTAGACAAAACATATCATGCGAGTATTTAATTACGTTATTCTTTAATTCAAAATACTACCTCTATGTGCAGGGGAAGTAAATGGTGCACATCCGTACTGGTGGTTACACTCAGACTCCGGGCACTGACACCTATATATACAGATCTGTCCGTACCACGGGTAAGGACATGCAGACTCACAGTTATATCCAATGAATCCAGGGCGACATTCTATAATTAGTGAACTAAAAAAGTATATTATAACACACAGCATACGTTGTAGACTTCATCTTGTTTGATGACGGATAATAAAAACGTACCTTGACAAAAATTGTTGACTCTGTAGAAATTAACACAACACCCTGGTGCGTCTTCTGTAATATTTCTAACGTAGAAGGTACAATGGGTTAAGCATTACAAGCATTAACACATTTATCTGTAAACACAATTGTGAATCCATTCAAAATTCATTTGTCCCCTCCACATAACAAAAGGTAAAGCTATTCTTTCCAACTCTTATTCAATCGCAGAATACCCTATAAAACTTTGGTGTTATCTTCATGTACTAATAATTTCAGAGATCGGGGCTTACATTATTTTCCGGGTCAAAGCCTTCATCAAATCAATGTCCAACATGCAAGTAAAATTCGTGTCTATAATTGTGTGCAGTGAATATGAATACCAGTGTAAAATAATAAAGCGAAAAGCCACTAAGATATGAGCTGCGGTTATGATCAAAAATGTATGTCCATGAAGATTCTCGGGGCTCTACGAGATTTGATCACACGATGACCAACACCGCCTATTAAATTCTTCACGTTACTTGTGATTGAAGTTTTTGAAAATAGGATTTGACATCACGTATAGATGATGCATATGGCTGTAAAAAGATATCATACGGAAATATATGGTAATTTTTTTATTTGACAGTGATTATAGATGAAGTTAACATACCTAGATCTAAAACCGTGGAAATAAAACAAAAACAATATACACCTAGATCTAAAACCGTGGAAATAAAACAAAAACAATATACACCTAGATATAAAACCGTGGAAATAAAACAAAAACAATATACACCTAGATCTAAAACCGTGGAAATAAAACAAAAACAATATACATCTAGATCTAAAACCGTGGAAATAAAACAAAAATAATATACACCTAGATCTAAAACCGTGGAAATAAAACAAAAACAATATACATCTAGATCTAAAACCGTGGAAATAAAACAAAAACAATATACATCTAGATCTAAAACCGTGGAAATAAAACAAAAATAATATACACCTAGATCTAAAACCGTGGAAATAAAACAAAAATAATATACATCTAGATCTAAAACCGTGGAAATAAAACAAAAACAATATACACCTAGATCTAAAACCGTGGAAATAAAACAAAAACAATATACATCTAGATCTAAAACCGTGGAAATAAAACAAAAACAATATACATCCAAGCGTGTTTTTGGTCAGAAAGTACACTTATAAATCTTTCCTGAATATCGGACGTATGTTTCAACGTGAATCAGATTGTACATTTTATATCCCTGTATGAGCCTGGCACAATGATTTGAATAAAAATTATTGTCTGTAATCGTAAAAGTAAGGGAGATTATAACTATTATCTGTTTTATTGCTTTTTTAAAGAAAATGGTATTATGAAAATTCAAAACAACATAAAATTTGGGGTAATTTATACTTTTTAAATTGTAAATGTCATACAAGGTGCAGAACTCTCTGGAAGTAAATTAGGATAAACCACATTTTCCCCCAATTTTTTCGTACGGTTCCGCAATTAACATATAAGAGGTAATTAAGCGTGTGATTTTCAAAAATTCACATTCGTTCAAGAATAAATGCGCTTAAAAAATAATACCGTGTTAAAGAAACATTTTAATGTGATTACTTACCCAATTGAGCATCCATATGAATTAGCTTTGTTAGAGAATATAGCTACAAAATAGCACATCAATACGACATGATTGTGAAACATTGTCCTGCACGTTTAACAACCTTGAGATGACTTATCTCTCTCTTTTATAACTGTCGATGTGTTACAAAGTACCATCATCAAGTGGAAAACCGGACGGAAATTTAATCTGTCAGCTATACCTCATGTTGCTTGTTGATCAATGATTTACTATGAATATTCTTCGACCTTTAACTCTGCTTTGAGGATCTGTTAACTCGGTTGTTAAAGCATTCGCAATGACAAATATTTTCATTCTCTTCAGCTAATTCACAGTATAGAGAAGTAAGCAAAAGGAACATAATATAGATATACATGTAAGACGTGGGTAAAAGTACATGGGGGGGGGGTAGAAAAAACAAACAAGAATGTAATGTTGTCCACGGATAGATTGAGTAACCTGGAGAACACACTAACTCAGAAATGATTTTGATGAATTTACTTCAATTGATTGATTGAATGATTTATTTACTTCTGATTGATTTACTTCTGTTTTGTGTATCAAAAAGTTGTTCAAATTTATAATTATTGGGTTTTTGTAGTAATAGCTTGTCATGAATAATGTTCTTGTTTGTTTTAGATCATCATCATTACAATTGAACAGATAATGAAATTCATCTCCTATCTCTTTCATATTGCATATCTAACATAATCTATTTTCTCTGGGGACATTCGTCTGCCACCGGTCATTGTCTATCTATCTGCCTTGTCGCAGCCGGTCTCGGTTTTTGTAACCAGACACAATTTCAACTTTGCATAAGAATTCTACTAACAACTGATAAATTCAGGTAAACCACTTGATTCTTCATTTCATTTCTTCTTGTTATCATGCTTTTTTGGGGTCATAAATAAATCTTATTTTGGGATCTTATTCCAATTTTTCTGTCATTCTTTCGAGTCATGGTCGATATCTCGTAACAACTTCGGGTACTTCCGGGTAATATCCCTGTTATAATAGGTAGTTTGGTATTACATGAAAGGTACAGATAACAAACAGTGATCAATCTCATAACTCCTACAAGGAATAGAAAATAGATAGTTGGGCAAACATGGACCCCTGGACACACCAGAGGTGGGATATACAAAATATTTTCAATAGTTTTGTAGCCAGAATATATTGACGTTCTGATCTTCTTAGGCACCTGAAGTATGGACGCTACTACCCACCTACCCCTTCTGGGTTTTTGTTTTTTGTTAATGTTGTTTTTGCTGTTGGTTTCTTTGCAATAATTTCTCTGAAATGTGTGGTTTCCCTGTGTATCCCATCCCAATTTCGATGTATGTGATCATTTTGAAACGTTCTTTGTAAGCTTGAGATATTTGCCTTCTACCCGCATAATAACATACACAATAGGAGACCAATCTCCAAAGCTTACAAAAAGCGTGAAACAGTTACATGAATCGAATTGCATACACAGGGAATCCACACATCTCGGAGAAATTATCGCCGCAAACAATTCAGAACGAGGAGGTAGAGTGGTGCCTGTGCTGGTTTCGACTCCCAGTCTGGCTGACACATTTCCTCTCGTGTCTGATCCATGTACAAAAACCCATGGGTAATTAAGAGAATAAATATTGGTGAGGAATCCTAAAATGGGAGGAGATGCTTTGTTCATTTTTTAAAGATATTTGTTGATACAGTCTGCAATAAAATTGTCAAAAAATGTATATTCGTGCATCATTATTGCAAACTTTTTTCTATCCGTGTTGTTTCCCACTTACCTGAGAAAAAAGTTAAAGGTTTTGAATGAAAAAAATCTAAATGTATAATTTTCTTATAAAAAGTTCCAGGATTTTCGTGTCTTGCTATTTTAGGAAAGATAACTCAATCATCCGGAATTTTTTAAACCAGAAATTTTTATAATAATTTTTATAGATGGCTGTATAAAAACTTTTTTTCAATTTGACCTTTGCATATCATTGATATACATCTTTATTTTCTATTTATAGATGTTGATACAGATTTAACAGCCAGTTTTCAAGAAATTGAAGTTTGATGTTATAAAAAACACTTTTCAGAAGTGATTAAGAACGCATGATGTCTAAAAATATTGTTTTGTTGTATTTTATTCAGACATGGTAAAAAAAGAATATTTCAAAAGACAAAATGAGGATTTCTAGAGAATGTAATTTAAAATTGATGAAATTCAATTTCCTATACAGAATACATTTTAAAAATTGTGAAAAAAGAACGACAAATCTGGGGTTATTACAGATGTTTTTATAGCTATATGAGAAATTGGTAAAGGAAAAATTACCAGGCGTGTCATTTCACCTTAAATGCATTTTGTAGGCGTTGTCGTAAATTCGAATTACTTTTCTTAAGTTGTAGAAATTGTTTTTCTTATCACGCATTGTTTGCCAGAGATATGCAAGTTCATTATTCCGAAAAAAGATAATTTGTGGACATGCAAAATTTCTTCTGTAATCAAATTTTACTATTTCATCGTTCATTTCCTTAACAGTTATACAGCACCAATTATAGCATATTTTGTCGAGATCATTTTGTGTTTCACGTCATATTTCAATGAATGTTGTTTTTCTCAACAAGGATGATCAGAAAGTAGCTGATACCATAAAGTTTTCTGGAATTCCGTTTATATTTCTTTTCATTACCAACGATACTTGAATGCAGGGCTTTTGTTTTGTTTTGTTTTTTGATGGGTACTCGTTGTTAGCAAAACTATACTTCTCATCTTTCCCATTTACAAAATCAAATATTTATGATTCATGATCTGGAATTTTGCTGTTCTAATCAAGAACATCCATCATACGAACATTTTCTGTTTTGTCTTTACCGGGTATTGCCCTAATTGTTTTCCAGTACTTGTAAACATCGTGTCGCACACAAACAGGGCATCTCCGAAAAGATAAGGTGTACCTAACAAGAGCGAGTAGAAATGCTATTACCAAAGAAACTGTATTATTTCAATATTGTGGAACAAATTATTAATATTCTTTTTCAAATGTGTAACATTTACATACACGATTTATTTACTACTCTAACCTATCTAATAAGAAATTCCTTGCGTACTGGAGAAAATGACACATTGCGAAATACCCCTGAATACAGGACCTTCAACATAACTGTAGACCAGCGCTTTTCCTTTGTTTACAACGATCAATACAAATTTATTTCATGTTCTTCGTTCAACATTTGGTTGAGGCATCATTGTCAATTACTAACGTACTCAATATTTTCTCGTGTGTGAACAACATTACTGTACTAGCATATCTTTACTAATAAATCAAGCAGATTACTTTTATTTCACTTTCAACAGTGCAATACAATACCGTGATTTACTAATTGAATAAAAAAAATGGCATTTTCAAAGTTGATGTTTTCAAACTATGAAAATATAATATGTGTAAATATAAGAACCGGAACTATATGTCCTAAATTATCCCCAATATGAAATACATCTATATGATTCGAAATGATTGTTCGAAATTGATCAAATTTTACATGTTTAATGACTGAATTAGCAAACTAAAATTGATTTTAAAATATCTTATTGCTTAAATGCATCCTCTATTGGTTCAACTTAGAGAGGTTTGCACCTGAGCTTTCTACATGTAAACTTGTCAGTTTTTTGGGGAAGTAAGCTACCGACAAACAAGTTGATGGTACAGGGGTTTCAACGGTCTCGATTGAAGTCTGCATTTCGCAAATTCTACAGTCGTTATAATGCTCTAGTTCGTCAATACAACCTATCATTGGGTCAAATGCTGTCTGACGTATTTCATAATGATTGTTAGGCCGCTGTTGGCACACAGATGTTCACTACTGATAGCTCCGTTTACTTGATCACGATATAGGGCTCACGGCGGGTGTGACCGGTCGACAGGGGATGCTTACTCCTCCTAGGCACCTGATCCAACCTCTGGTGTGTCCAGAAGTCCTCGTTTCCCCAACTATCTATTTTATATTGCTTATAGGAGTTATGAGATTAATCGCTGTTCGTTATCTTCACCGTTCATACTTTTGATTTCTACTTCAAGGGGAAGTATGAACTTAAAAAGAAAAATTGGGTTATAGTGCGTGTTATCGAATTACGGTGTGTTAAACTTGACCTTTTTGTTTTTCTCATGATTTATTAGTCCGTGGTGTCAACACATCATTGAATTAGTTAAATACATACCTATATAAATACATATTCTAAATACATACCTAAATACAATCTATATTTATAACAATATATATATTAAAACTGATCACAATAACAATGATCACAGAAGTTAGTGTCTTTAACACAACATGATTCATACTTGATAAACATAAAAATAAGAATGCGGACCTCAAATCTACGGAACGTAAGAATAATTATTTATCAATCGGATTAAAACTTTTTCTGAATAAAAAAGCAAACAATGCACAAATATCTATATTATTTATAACTGTTTTTATTTCCTTCTATCGTCATTAGACTCCGAATTCAAACATCTGAATATAGATATATATGCAGTACATTCTAACAAGAGGCCTTTTTACAAGCTAAAGGGTCAAATAAAAATAGAACGTTTGACAACATATGTTGCTTACATGTGACTACCTGAACAAAGTGATCTTTACAAAACGCTAGATACATATGACATAATAGGAATTAACATGACAGTTTTGGTAGCATATACAACAATACATGAAAGAAAGTTGAAAAAAAGAGTTCTATCTGTATTTGAAACTACAGCATATCCATAGGAACAGTACTTTTCTTTTGCAACACATTCATTGTTTATACTCCAAATAATGGCCTTTCTTGTTGAGAAATGGTATAAGGTCATGAGCTGTTTAAACAACGATGGGGATACCTGAAATTGTATCGATGTAATCAAATGAGTATGCTTTACTTGACAAGCCTTTAGGGTACATTGTTAATAAACATATAAATACATCTTGTGTGTGCATGTACTATTATATTGAAATGTATACCTGTTCCATCCCCATCCTACAAGCACTAAACCAAGATGTGATGTTGTTAGTCTAATTTTTTCGTACCATACCCACATGTGATTATTTCTCTGGTCGATTGCTATATCTGCTACCTGTATAATTGAAATTATTATGTATCACCTACGACAAAATAAGTAAACAATTAAAGATGACAGAATTCGCATACCACTTTATTACTTGATAAATCATAACGACATGTGCATATGGTATATGTACTTTTATCAATAAATCTGCAAAACTGTTAAACAAGCTATATCTTCAAAAATTGTATGTTATCCGTTATGACAAGAAAATGATGAGATCGCAAACAAATTTATTGATGAATATAAATCAGTTTCATCACATACATTATGACCAGTATATCGTTGGTTCTTTACAGTCATACATGTACAATCAAGATAATCAGATTAATGAACAATTTGCTAACTTAGGTGGAGTTGGAAATAACTCCTCCATTAGTTTAGTTGTTTTTGGCAGTGCACTTTTTGGATGCTGTACCCACGATGCCCTGGCATCAGTCTTGCTTACATATTGATACCTTAACATAGAAAACAAAAATAAATCTATTCATTGTCATTACATTCTCTGTTAATACTATCTATACACATAAAATGCCAAGTTAAGTATTCAAGATTTTTCAAGAACAGTTAGGCCTATATGATAAGGGTTCAGAAACATATATAGAGTATCTCGTGGTTGGTGGTTAGGTATGATTAACATTCAAGGAGTTGTCTGTTTTCTATCCCCGAGTCTTAGCTAGGGAATAGAAAACACACAACGAATTGGATGATAAGCATATCCAGCCACAAACCAAGGGGGTTCTTTTTATCAAATTTCTCATCCCAACAGACCATTGAATTCGCATTTCCAATATATCCTCTTTTGTTTACCTCAACCCTAACTACATTCGTAACGTTAACATTATGCCGCTTCAAATAATTCGTTGGGAATAAAAATGAATATTGACTGTCACAATGTTTAAATCAGAAAAAATCAGTTTTAAATGAGGAAAAAATACGTTATAGAACGTTTTACTTTGAAGTGTGAAATTTCCTGAATATGTCAGTCATCCGAATATCTGTCATACATGTAGATGAGGCGCGGTCTTTCTTTGCATTTGTTGCACATAGCCGCATGTATAAATGTTGACGATGAATTTTCTACCATGTATATCGCCATTCAGATAATCATTATGTTTCCTGTGACATGGAGGGTCGTGAGCCTTTCATCGTTATATGTGCTTATATTTCTTACGTCTGTATTTTCATGATGGAATCGTTTTGTGTGCAGTTGAATATGGTGTATTCCAGGTTCATTTAGTGTTGAAAAGTTGATATCCCCTAGATAAAGGGGCAAATATGTGAAAAATATCTTGGTGTGTTCGCTTCCTGCTGTAAACTATCGGGTTTTCTAAAACTCAGAAAGATTTACACGGTAAGAAATGACCAATTATGACAATGAGGCGTTCAATAAAACGGTTTCATTTTGAGTTTTAAGATAAGCGATTTCAGTTCATGACACCTAATGTGGATTTTTTATTCTCTCAATGTATTTTTGTTTTCTTGATCATTGAGAATATTGATACAAAACACCATCAGGGGTTATATGCAACGCCGAGCTGCAGCATGTTTCACTTTTTCGAGACGATAACTAGGCTAGATAATGCATATGATAGGTCTGTTCCCTCGATTCCTTCACATATGAATTCATTGTTTTTTAAATTTGAAGAATTTAAAAACACGTGTGCCACTTACATCAATTTTTACAATCCTTATGGAATTTTGTCACCATGATCTAGTTCCTATGCATATTACGTCACCCGGCTTAGGAACACCTACTACGGGATACAAACAATTTATCCTATGAGTGAAGTCCACTAGATAAAGGGGTGAATATGTGATAAGATATTTTATGACACTATCTATAACATTGAAAATCTATATCCGAGAAAAATATGTTTACCCATATAACAAAAGTGAAGTTTTGTGGTAGCATTTATCCTGGCCATTCACACAGTCACAAAGACGATTAAATATTGTGTGGTTGACTCCAATTGAAATCTGAAAGAGGTGAGATAATTAACTTCTCAATTATTTTTATATTCATTTTTACCTGTCTGTGATGACACACATACAGTGATTCTTAAAATTGGATTTGCATGGTCAGTAAGTATAATATAACTTGATTAAAATTGATATGGTTTTTTTACTCGACCTCGGAAAAAGTTGTGTCTAGATACTTACATTGATATGGTAGCTTCAATCTCCCATTCTAGCTTGAACTCAACTCCACTCGTAGAATCGTACACAAATTTTCAAACATGGTCATATGTAACTGCTATTTTTGATTTCATTGTCTCAGAAACCAAATTTTGCCATTACAAAATAGAAAATGCATATTATAATTTGCTAAACTCTTGATTTTTTTTCCTATATTAAACTAATGCGATTTAGAACAAACATTTGAACTGTTAAACTAACTCTCACACTTGTGGTCTATTGACCGATAACTGTTGGCCGGGCAATAGTCTGCTCCATTTCCATTGGCTACGCAAGTCACGTGGTTTTTGACCTGCTGCTTTGTTTATATACACAATGGCGAGGTTCATTTATTTGGTTGACACCTGATGATATACAGATTTTTCTCGATAAAATGCAGAGGAGAAATAGGAAAAATTGAATTAATGATTATTAATTCTGTAGAATATTGGGTATATTTTCTTTTAAACTAGTGGATACGTTGATAAACGTACGCAATTACATTGTCTTGTTATCAATTCAAAGTCAACAAACCATGACAGACCATGTACGTCTAGTAGAAACAACGTTAAAAACGTAGGTGTTTAACAAAATAGTTGAAATCTGTGTCTTAGCTGGGGGGTTTTAGCCTACAGCTTTGGGCAATTGATCCGTTCTTGGGCCAAACAAAACAGCTGAATCCTCGGATCCAGTCTATAACTGTAAACTGTTTGCCTGTAAAGAGTGGAAGAAAACACACGTGGTGTTTGTTTTTATCCAGCGTGTAAAATCTAGGCAATCACACAAGTTCTCACATTTCCGCTTTCTAGCCTCATATCTACGTAGAAATAATTTAATATTCGTCGGCAGATATAATGGCGCATACCGGGTTTGGTTACCAAAAAAGTGTTTTCCTGTTCTGCGGTGCACGTTGCATATGCGATATACAATATTGTATTAGTCGCCGTCTTTACCGTTACCGTTACCCGTACCACATCTCTTGATTTGGCTACTGAATCAGCCTCTCCTGTCCTGTAATACGGGCTCTTAGATTTCGAATTCCTAGGTGCGCAAAGCATATTTATTCCTTCGGTCTTGACGATGACATTACATTGATATCAATATTTCTTTGTACGTCTGTTATCGACAAATGACGAAATAAAACGAAAAAGCTATATGAAATGAACAGTTTAAAGAAGTAATCTAATATACGAGAAAGAAAACACCGAAGTACTTTGTAAAACCTGCACAAAATAACAAGCTTTATCCAGATTGCATATCCCCCATTATTTTGTAACATCGGCCTCCTGGAAGTTTTTTATTTATTTCTTATACCCTTCCGTTTTCTTCAGAGAAATTGTATTTCTTCCTATCGCATTTATTTTGTTTCCTATGTGCATCTAGTGTTTTTCCGTTAAACTGGTGTGTATATTCATGAGTATACACGTATCAACACTTCGCGCAAGTTGCGTCCATTGTCCGCCATCTCCCGGTTAAAAATCGTATTTCCCTACATTGGCCTTTGTAATTGTCTTTTCTGTAGCTTTGACATCTGTTATTTTTCCATTAATTGCAGTCAACTACAATAATGCCCCAGATTGGGGTAACCCATTAACTTGTATGAAAACTTGGTAATTGGCTAAAATTCAAAGTAATAACGTCTTACATTTGGTAAGGTAAAGAAGGAAGACTTGTTTTTTCATCGATTGACCTTTGGTTGACCCCGCAAAGGGACGTAACTCGCGGCGAATTGGTGATACTGGTATTAGAAGTAGATGAATTGCAGATACAAATCAAAGATAATTATGAATTTCTATGTATTCATTCTATTCTCTCTCTAATACAAACCGCCACTGGACCAGGAGGTCGTGTAAGTTGAAATTCCTGTAAAACAGAATGCTAACTTAAATCATGTTTTATACGTTAGGGTATGGTATGCCAATTTCAAAAATGAATTTGCGTTAAATAAATTGAATATCCCAAATGTATCAGATAATGACATTCGTTTTGAATCCTTTCTTCCTATCGCATTTAATTTTTTTTCTTTTTGCGACAACTTGTTGGATACAAATTGGATACTTTAAATGTAAACGCGAAATTTGTTTTCACAGATAACATAAACCATAGATTACGATTGGTTGACCAACTATACCATGCATCTGTGAGGTCATTTTATTTTTCTTTGATAGAACGGATCATGTCTAACACAGTTTCAAACTATTTATTGTCAGTTTCAGTTTCTATGCGATCCTCTTGTAAAGTTTATATCATATTCAATGATTTTGTTTTAAATTATCGACTATACAGTTTCATTAAGGTGCTGAAAATACCATGACAACAATAATGATTAACTAAATCAATGTGGACAGTCGATATTTAACATATTTCAGAAATACTCTGTATGAGTTTATTGTTACTAAGATAAACCCTCTATCGTGGATTTTCTTCTTGTATCCATATGTATTCCTGTATTCTGAACCATCTATCTATGTTGATGTTCAATGAAAGAAAATAGTGCAATAAAAGGCATCACGCTTTCCTACACATTTCCATGCAATTGATATATTTAGTGTATTTACGTTTGATTTACTTTTTCGGAAAATCCTATAATATGGATAGTTTACCTTGGATATTTTGTCCATCCATTAGCGTTAATATTCATGCATGATTTATCTTTGTTTTAAACTTATTTTCTCAGTAATCCCTCGAATTTCAATGTTTTCAATAATTATACATAGGAATCATTTTCCCATCTCCAGATCAATATTCTAGGCAAATGAAACAGATTATACAGGTATGAAGTTACGTCATTCTTTGATTCAAAGTCATACCTGTATGTGCAGACGAAGTAGATGGTGCACATCCGTATTGGTGGTTACACTCAGACTCCGGGCACTGACACTTATACATACAGTTCTGTCCGTAATACAGGTAAGGACATGGATACTCACAGTTACATCCCATAAATCCAGGGAGACATCCTATAATTAGTGAACTAATAAAGTACAGTATAAAACACACGATATGCTGCAAACTTCATCGTGTTTGATGACGGATAAGAAGAATGTACCTTGACAGAAACTGATTCTCCGGAAACCATGACAACATTCTGTTGCGTCGTCTGTAATATTTCTATCGTAGAAAGTACAAAGGGTTAAGTATTATAAGCATTGAAACACTTATTTGTGGAGCCATTCAAAATTCACTGATAAAACATAGTCCCTGTCCCATTACAAATGATAAAATTATTCTTTTCAACTCCCATTCAATCGTAATATATTTGGTATAAAAATTCAGACTCTGGTGTTATCTTCCTATACTAGTAGAGGTCAGTGCTTGCATTATTTTCCGGATCAAACCTGCCATCAAATTGATGTACAGTATTCTAGGTAAATCCGGTTCCACAGTTGTGTGCAATGAATATAAATAGAAGTTCAGAATATTAATGCCAAAAACCACTAAGATATGGACTGGGTTTAAGATGAAAGATTAAAAACATGTCTATGAACACTCGTCGGGTTCATGGGATTTGATCATACGATGATCAACACAGCCCATTCAATTTTTTAATGGTATTTCTTATTTTTGGAATATTGAATTTGACAACACTTCGTACAAGCAATGATATGGTTGTGAGAAATAGAATGGAATATGTGGTAATTTCATGTTATACGGTGATTATAAATGCATATATCATGCATGTATGTGTAAATGTATCATAAGTAGATCTACTAGTACCTGTGGAAATAAATAAAGATATACATCCATGTATGTGTTTTGGTCAGAAAGTATATGTATGAATCTTTCCTAAATATCGGACCAATGCTTCTAGTTGAAATAGATTATACATGTTGTTGTCCCAGAGCCTTGCACAATGAATTGGATAACAGTCATTGTCTGTGATTGTACAACTATGGGAGATTATACTTATTCTCTGTTTAATTTTTAAAGAAAAGTTGCGTTACTTCATGCCAATTCTGTACAATATATCATTTTGGGTAATGTATACTTATCAAAAGTGTAAAATGCCCAGAACTATATACAACATGTAGGTTAAATCATAAAAATAAAAGTTTTAAGAACACGCCATGCGGCGAACATCCCACACAGCGTGGTATAAATATATTCTAATGTCTTTGCATACCATACCAGATGCACAGTTGTAGCTCTCTGACAGTAAATTGAGATGAACCACTTAGTTCCCCCAAAAACATTACAGTTCTACAATCAACTTATAAGAGACAAGCATGAAAGGTGAAGATAACAAACAGTGATTAATCTCATAACACCTACAAGCAATACAAAATAGATAATTGGGCAAACACGGACCCTTGGACACACCAGAGGTGGGATCAGGTGCCTAGGAGTAGTAAGCATCTCCTGTCGACCGGTCACACCCGCCGTGAGCCCTATATCCTGTTCAGGTAAACGGAGTTATCCGCAATTAAAATCAGTGTGCCAAGAACGGCTTAACAATCGGTACGAAACAAGTCAGACAGCATTTGACCCAATGATAGGTTGTATTGACGAACTAGATCATTATAACGACCATAGAATTTGCGAAATGCTGACTTCAATCGAGACTGTTGAAACCCCTGTACCATAAACATCAATTTGTTTGTCAGTAGCTTATCTTTGAAAAATCACAAGGTTTAATAATAAACGCGCTTAAAAAATACCGTATCAAAGAAGATTTTGATGTGACTACCTACCCTCTTGAGCATCCATATGAATTAGCTTTGCTAGGGAATATAGCTACAAAATAGCACATCAATACATGATTGTGAAACATTGTGCTGCACGTTTAACAACCTTGAGATGACCTATCTCTATCATTTACAACTGTCGATGTGTTACAAAGTACCATCATCAAGTGAAAAACAGGACAGAAATTTAAGCCGTCAGCTAAACCTCATGCTGCATGTTGATAATCTACAATGAATATTCTTAAATCTATTGTCAAATAAAAACGTTGCTTCGATAATCGGCTAACTCAAGTGTTAGAGGCATTGAAAAGAGGCGCTTGACTCCCGATTTCAACTTTCAGTCTGGCTGAAACATTTCCATTCGTGTCTAATCCCTGCACAATAACCATGGGTAGTATTGGTGAGGAATCCTAAATAGGGATCCGGAGGAGGTGCTTTGGTCATTGTTTAAAGATATTTGCTGAATTTGTTGATATTGTCTGCAATAAAATTCTGTAAAAGAGTATATTCTTATATTAGCATTGCATAATTTTTTTCTCTCTCTATCGTTTCCCACTTATGTGAGGAAAACGTTATGACTTTCGGATGACAAAAACGTTTCAAGTTGTTGGGTCTTGCTATTTCAGGAAAGATACCTCTTCCATTCAGATTTTTTTAACCAACAATCTTTACAATCTGTATCTTATTATGGCTGTATAAAAGCTTTTTTAAAATTTGAATATCATTAAATACATGTATAGATGCGTATTTTCTATTTATAGATGTTGATACAGATTTAGCAGCCAGTTTTCGAGAAATTGAAGTTTGATGTTATAAAAAACTCTTTTCAGATATAATTAAGAACGTATGATGTCTGAGAAATATTGTTTCGTTGTTTTTTTCTTCAGAGAAGGTAAACAAGAATATTTCAAAAGACAAAATGTGGATTCCTAGAGTATGCAATTTAGAATTCGTGAAATTTAATTTCCTTTAAAAGATGAATAAAAAATTGTGAAAAATGAACGACAAATCTGGGGTTATTACAGATGTTTCTATAAATATATGAAGATTTAGTACAGGAAAAATCATCAGGTGCCTCATCCCACCTTAAATGCATTTTCTTGGCGTTTTCGTAAATTCGAATGACTTTCCTTAAGTTTTAGAAATTGTTTTCCTTATCACGCATTGTTTGCCATAGATATGTAAGTTCATTATTACGAAAAGATAATTTGTGGACATGCGAAATTTCTTCTAAGAATAATCCAAGGTATTCATCGCTGTCTCAAAAGAAGAGTTTCTTCACTTTAGTGTGTAGGTATATCACAATGCAGTACATCTTGATAATAGGTACTATGTAGCAGTCTAGAAATAAATTAAATAATGTAGCCCTCTTCATTTTAGAAAACATTTTAAATTGACGGCAGAGCACCACCATTCCATATATTATTAAACGTTTCCGGTTTGAATTAATTTAAATAAGGTGAAATATAGATTCTAATTCAACATACAAAATCCTTCATTAACATAACTGATTATTGCAATGTGTTTTCCCACTCGTTTACATCTTTACCCAAAGACAGTTTTCACGTTTACAGAAAATACAAATGATCAGAAAATATCAATATTTTGAAGAAATAGATATTACTGACTTTTGATACAAATTGGTTAATTTTATAAAAATTGTCTTTAAGCAAATAATCCCCATTACATTGCTCTTCAGCAAAACATAGGAATAAAGAAATTTGGCAGTTAGACCCGCTCCCAATTTTTGATTTCGGAAAAATACTCTTGCTCTACGATATTGATTTTTAGATTTTGCAGTCACTAGCGAAAATGACATGAAATTAAAAGTTTTTTGATAAATAATCGAACATATCAAGAGTGGTTAACAAAGCAGCCGTTGCACATCACATCCACAATTAATGCAAATAAATTTTGAGTACTGTAAATATTTAAAGAGGTAATAGAGGAATATCGGAAAAATAAAGAATGAAAACTTTTGATATAAAATTGATTTTGATTTACTGTATAATCCAATATATAATATGATATGAATTACCGGGCACATTTTGATTTCCAATTATTTCTGTTTTAATTCCATGTTGCCATAAAGTTTACTATTACATGATCTTTGCATCGTTGGTTATTAATTTTAGATGACTTACTAAGTATTCCAGATATATTGTTCGTCATTTCATTTATATCGTTCAACAATTTGGTGGATTTCATGACGTAGTGTTTGTTGATTTCTTTCCTTTAAATATTTACCTATAGCTTGTTCACAGCCATATATGTGATTATAGTTTGAACAATTGTCATAACGCAGATTGCATCCCAAACAATAAAGTGGTGTTGGACAGGGACTGCACAATTATTTTCATAATACACAACAATACATCAATGATCAATGATTTTAAAAACTCGTACGACGTCACATGAAAGTGGAATTACTTTAAATCATTCCTGTGGCCATTTTTATCGAAATGTTAATTTTTCAGAATCAATGTCATAGTTTTAGTATTCCTGAATAGATTATAATCACGCGTCCGCCATTGAAATCCAAAAACGAGGCTGACCTGTCTATGGCGTGCCTGGAGACAAAGTGAAATGACGAGGCCCTAGAAAAATCGGTCAGCTTGGGCGCGACCTTTTTGGCATCTGTGCCAGGGACGAACAATGTCATTTGGCAAAATCATCGATTTATTTAGATTGATGTATGATAGGAACATAAACTCTGTTGAAGTCTTTCCCAATAGTTATTATACAAAATTTTGTTATGGAGGTACTCAGTAGGTTAGCACGTTGACTGCTGAACTGTAGATCGCGGTATGTTGTTTTTTTTAGATTGCCTTCTACTAAAACTACATTTGTTGACTAAATAAGGTAAATTTGAGAGTTTTAAATATTAAATTATTGTTGTACATATCCTCCATTTTTCATCCATATCAAATTTCTCTGGTGTAACATACCTCCTTAAACATAACATTGAAAGTCTAAGTTATATGTATGAAAAATAAATTATATTTTTTCAAAACATTGAATCCAAGGACAATAACTCTGTTTCCACTGATTCGTTTATCAAGCCCATTATGCGATACATTTTCTTATCTTTTGACAGACATTTTTTATACTTTTTGATAAAAAACAGTTTCATGAAATTTTTATGAATAATTCAATGTATCATATCGTTATGTCCATTTTTTGTGAAATTAAGGAAAAGTGCGATAACCTATACAATCTATTAAATGATTTACTAGTTTTAACGCCAATAGATAGATACACTTTCTGTACTTTTACCAGACAATAATACGAACATGGAGTTACATTAAATAGATGCGTTTCTACAAATTTCGTTCCCCTTTGTACAACTTCCGGTACTAGTCGCCTATATTAAAAGACATGTTCTACACCAAATATATGCAAAAATAAGCTTCATCATACTCGTTGTTTTTAAAAGGCAAAAAAGGATTTCAAGTCCATATTATACATTTCACTATAATTCCTCTTCCGTAAAAGCGGATATATTTAAAAGAACATATTAGCTATTTGTATTAAAACTTCCCATATATAAAATGTAGATCAATTTCCCTGTTTAAGGGGGCACCAGCCTATGTGTGCCTTTTAATACCCAATTTCCGAGTTGCCCAATAGTTGTTTCACCTTGTTTAACTCTTACGCACGATGAGACGCAAAATGTGTCTTCGTACACTCGCAAATGTTTATCGCTGTGTTAATATATTGTATAAGAATGATTCCCATCTGCCATGCAACTTCCCAACTGCTGGAAAACATAACTTGTAGTGGGTTTATGAGTATTTGAGTCGAAGAGGGAAAAAATATTACATATTTGCCGTGCCTAGATCTCGATCATCTTAGTTTTAATTCAAAGAACCTCAGTCTTTCATTTGGCGACAGAACTTCATCTCTGTTATGAATTCTGTCTACTATTACGTCAGATTATGAGCTAAATATGAAAAACATGATACCTTCACGGAATGGAGTAAAATTACGAGATAGGAGAAATATTAAAAATCCTGAATAGGACACACTCAATCAAAAGTACAATCTATCTTTCCGTGTTTAGCAAACTAGAAGTGATAAAAGAATTAGATAGGTTACATGTACAGGCACTTGACATTTTAAGAATATCTATAATTAAAAAATCTCTTCCTGTAAACAAAATATTTACAAGGTATATCCCGCCGCCATCTTGGTTTTCGTTTTTACTAGCTGCATCGCTTGAAAATCTCGGCGAAAAGTTCGATATGATATGATAATTAGACCCCTACCGTTTAGAAGCAACTTTTTCAAAGTCTTACCTCTCGCATCGTCATGGTGAATAGGAAATAAAGTCCACTTATCGGCTATAATCAACCGTCAAACATAGTCTACTGTTTCTCAAATGCGAAAAATCACAAAATTCAAGTTTACTGCATGTTACACACTTCCCCCTTTTTATCTAAATTGACAACAATACATTGCATGACATCCATTCAAACGTTGATCATAATCATTTGATGTCAAACATACTATGGTATCTTTTCATAACCATAAGCACATTTTCCCTGCTCTTATGAGTAATGTTGCATTAATTAGTTGAGTTATCATACATCCTATATTAAACTAACTCTAAAACGGGGCGCTATCACCAAGATTCACATCACTGGTTGAGGTATATTAAATGCCAAGGAATGAAAACTCGACTTGAGGGGTTGCTATTTTTAAATTCTAAAAAACTAGAAGTTACTTAAGTTGCACAAAACAAACTCGTAATTTAATTAGATCCGCCACTGCTGCAGTTGTAATATGACGTCAAACGTAGACCGTGACGTCTTACATGTCATTTTTGTCATTTTAGAACAGGCATGTTCCAAAACTGCATTATAAACATGATAAATGGTAATATTTACAAGTTGTGTTTTGTGTTTAGACAAACGTTCAGTTGGGTTTCTTGCTTTGTGCTAAGCAAAACGATTCAAAGCACACAAGACACATATATCCATATATCTATGCAAAATTTTATTTGGTAAGCATTCAGCCATTTTAAGTGTCAAGCCGGGAAATTATACATACATGTATGTCTTATTTGAAATACATATTTATGTTTCCTCATGTTGCACAAACTCACCGCAGCTCCGTTTATGCTGAGGTTAGATCAATAACATCAACACCAATATAGAGATGAAATATGTCATTTATTCAAATGACGCAAATAAGGAAAAATATATACATAATATAATAAGGGGATCAGAACAAAAACTATTCACACAATACATAATGACATATCAATATGCTGATCCCCTAAATTAACGGAAGAACAATATTTGCAAAAATTATAAAATTGATTAGGTCTACAGCAAAAAGATGACACATCAAAAATACAACATATCATTGCAAGTAAGGTAGGAAAGGATGGGGTAGTGGTGGGTGTGCCAAATTTTTTGATGCTATCAATAGCTTCGATGAAGTGATAATGATCCAAGGCTGAATGGTCAGTTACCGACAGCATCAAAACACGTGACAACGATAATAAATTTTGATTGGCTGTTATCAGACAAGGGGGTAAGATTTGGTCATGGAAATTTTCGGAATTGCGTAACAAGTCTGCCGCAACTGCAGAACTGGGAAAAGTTACATAATATGACACCTGACACCTGCAAGGCCTGGGAGAAGACCAGTAACATTACACATAAAGAAAAATCAAAGCCACAGAGTTACAAACATTTCAAAAAGTATATTAACTTACTAATATTTACATACAAAAAACAGCATTCAACACATAAATGCAATTATTTACATAATTGTTGTTTTCCGTTATCACTGAGAGCCCGATGACATATTTTTTATACAAATATTGTATATATGGGAGTTCTATAAGAGCTGAAAACAATTTTTGATTGAATTTTAAGCACTACGCTTAGACTGATTTATGTTTGAAAATCAGTGATTTTACAAATTTCTTCAAATTCTGGAAAGTTGTTACCTCTATATACCTTGTATGATTTTTGAAACAGTTGTAAAATTGGGGAGGGGGACTAACCAAATAACAAACTAGTTGCTTCTTTAGCTGGTTGAGAAATTCCTATTTCTTTTTTCCATATTTTAAAATAACAAATAGATTTTTAGTAGGAAAATTGGTTGGTTATTTTCAACGCACAATATCATTTCCAAACACAAAAACAATACTTTTAGTTCCACTGGAATGGCCCTGAATACAATATTATCATAATGTCTGAACAACACCTATATATATTATTAAAATGTCGATGAATTTTCCGATCAACAATATTAAGTACAAAATAAATATGTAATTATGAAAACAAATATGAATTATATTCTTATAAATTTTGGTAGCCAACCACCTATCCCTTAAAAATGCTTTTAAATGCAAGCTTTATCTACATTTGTATCTTTTATAGCTTTTCTGTACTTAAGTTGCCAACGAATTTTATTTTACAGATATAATATTTAGAACACGCAAAACTTTTCTCAAATCAACAACATGAAAGCCGTAAGACTTTCCACCACTTTATATGACCATTCCTTACAATAAATCAAAGACTAGACTTTTTTTATCATAGACATGTGTTTCTTCAACAAAAATAGAAAAAGGAAATATCCAAATCTATTAAGCAGTCCTTAAAAACGGCACTCCGATTCCACGCACAAGTACTTTGGTTGAAATAAAAAATAATATACTGGAGTTCCTTGTCGACAATATATTCGTAGTCTTTGGTAATCAGGTCTTCCAAGAGTCAATTGGAACACCCATGAATACAAATTGTACTCCAATCTTAGCTGACCTGTTTTTCTATTCTGATGAGGCAGAAGTTACTGTAGGGGTTCCAACAATCTCATGATAGGTTGTATTGACGAACTAGATCGTTATAACGAACATAGAATTTCCGAAATGCTGATTTCAATCGAGACTCTTGAAACCCCTGTACCATCAACTTGTTTGTCATTAGCTTGCCTCGATTTAAAAACTGATCATACGCAGAACAAGTTCTTGCGTATCGAATGAGTTGAGAGATATCAACACCATATGCAGGTGATAATGGAAATGTGCTACATTTATATGGGAAGTTGACAACGGAGACGCTGAAATCATCCCGTGTGTAATACATTTGAGTTGTCAGTTTGCCTTTAATGTCTACTTTCAATAAAATATCTAAATATGAAGCAGAAGTGGACGACTCTGTGGTGTCTTTTATTTCGAGCTCACAGGGATATATCTACTATGTCGTTAGTTAAAAAAACTGATTATGCCTTCCTTCCGTGCATTAATCAATCTAATCAGACAAAAAATGGAAATGAACTCGCCTTGTCCAGTTCCAAAGCGGTGAAAGGTGAACATCCCGGTCGTCGCATAGTCAACACCCCAAATGTTACATTGGACGTGGTGTAACACAAGTGACGTTATGTCACCAATTGAATCATCGGACGAACATAAACTCAAACAAATTAAGCATCAATCTTTAACAATAGTACATATTTTCTTATTCGATAAACAATGTGGTCGACACATTGAAGATATGGTGATACAATGCATACACACACCACATGTTTCAATTAGTCTATATATGATATGCATAAAATGGTTTTCTTAACGTTTTATAGATGTGTTCTGACTATAGTCTAACGTTAAAGATAAGTTGATTCAGTCTTGGCATTTACGTAAATATTATCAGAACATTCATCTTCATCATCCACATGAAAACAATTTATTGTGGTTGATTCCATGTAGTTTTGCAAGTCAAAAAATGGTCCCTGCTTCCTCCCATTGCTATTTTGAACGATGTCAACAAATGCATGTTCATGAAGATTTTCATCGTTTACCAACGGAAGTGTCTCTCTTTTATCTCAAATGTGACGCTTGTGTTCCTGTTTTCCATCATCTTTGACTTCTTTCTTAAATAAAGTTTTCTCCTTACACACAGTGCTATAAACATCTTCAGACCTGTCTTCCCCCTTCTCAGTTAAAGGTGTATGTCCGTCTTCGATACATTCTTTAGAACTTGTAATATCATTATCCTCGTGGAAACCTTCGGTAACGATGACTTCATTAATTTCTATGTAAATGTCGTTTACTTCATGAATTCTATACGATACATCATTCATCGGACGCAGACCTAAAAATGTGCGATATCTGCATATTTCCCAAATGATCATTAGTATCAAAACTAGACTTATCAGTGCCCCGGATGTTATTATTATTGTATTATCTAATTCAGAAGAAGTATCTTTACACAATACTATCTGCGTTGTCTTTTCTTTGACTTTCACTGTAGAGGCCAAGGACGTGAAATAATGCACTGTTCTTGACTCTAAAACAGATTCCATTGACAATATTTTAAGTCGATATTATGCATCATCTTTGGCTTAATTCTTGAAGAAAGTTTTCTCTTTACAATGATATGAATATGTTTTTACATCTGTCTCCCTCCCCCTTAATAATACATCTTTTTGAACTTTAATCTCATTATCTTCGGGTAAACTTTCATTAACCATAAATTCATTAATTTCATAGTAAATCTTTACCTCATGAATGCTCTACGATACATTATTCGTCTTACGGAGACCTAGAAATCGATATCTGCAAATCTCCCATATGATTATTAGTTTTAAAACCAGACTGATCAGTGTTCCGGATCTTACAATTATTTTCTCCGAATGTAAATCTAATTCAGAAAAAAAATTCGTTACCAAATCTTTCTTGCGCTGTTTTTTCTTTGACTTTTACTGTAGACGTCGAGGACATCAAAGTTGCTTCTAAAACAGATTACATTCACTTTAGTATTTAATAAAGAAACAACACAATACTTTTTGATAGTTGGTATTATGTGGTTTCATAGATTTAACTGTGATAATCTAGCCCTTCCTCATTTCGGGTGAGTGTTTCCTTTGGTGCAAATATGGCCCATGCAGTTAATTTTGGGAAATTGGGAAGAATTTGATACTCCAATCACGATATACCTAAATAAGGGGGATATTCGTTCAAATTCACAGAGCAATATTTAATATCCCATGGCAAAATTCGTAAGACGTTTTCAAATATCAGACGGAGAATGATTAATTATAAGCTAAATATTTCATATGAATTATAACTGTTCATAATGACATACCTGTTGATTAATTGTATAGACAAAACGTGTGAATGAAAAGGTGACGATCAATCTCGCATCGTTCCCTAAATAATTCAAAATTACAAACGTGGCAAAAACGGACCCTTGGACACACCAGAGTTGGGAAGATATGCCTAGAAGTAAATATTCCATGTTGAATAATAAAATGTGTGCATGGTCATCATGGGATACTTACTCCTCCTAGGTACCTAATCCCATCTCTGATATCATTATTGGGTTCTTAATTTTCATCCCGTTTGTGACCATTCCGATTTTGTCCGTTAAACTGGTGTGTATATTACATGAATATTTCAAGTAGTGAAATGCTAATTCAGCTCAAATATTTGTCTGAATATCTATTACTATATTCTCCATCTATCTATCTTTTTACTTAATACAAACCGTCACTAGACCAGGAGATGGTATCCGTTGAAATTCCTGTAAAACAGAATGCTAATTTCAATCGTATGCTTTTTTACGTTAGGGTATGCCATGCCAATTTCACAAGTGATATTACATTTAATAAATTTGATATTTCAAATGTAAAAGATAAATTTTCATTTCTATTAGATAGTATAAACCACAGATTACGAATGATAAATCAAGTATACCATGCATCTGTGAAGTTATTTGATTTGTTTGCCCAACTCTCTACTTTGTATTGCTTATAGGGGTAATGAGATTGATCACTGTTTGTTATCTTCACCTTTCATTTGATAGAACGGATCAGCCCAATAGAGTTTCATAGAAATTGGCATGCATACATATATGTTATGATCACACTGTAAGGTTTAGATAATATAATGAATTTGGACTATACAGTTCCATTGTGATATTAGAATACCATGACAACAGAAATTCAAACTAAATCAATGCGGACAGTTGATGTTTAAGCTATTTGTGAAAATCACTATACGTATTAATTAGTACTACAAAAAATCATTTTATCATGAATTTTCTTCTTTTATCCATACTTATTTTTGCATTTTGACCCTTGTATCTATTTTGTCGTTCATTTAAAGAAAACAGTTGAATCAAAGAAGAAAAAACCTATAAACCATAAAATTATTTGGTTTGATATACGCCGTGGGAAAATCCTATGATCTAAAACTTATACGGTACCAATTTTGATGAACCAGATGCGCATTTCGACAAATTATGTCTCTTCAGTTATGCTCCACCGAAATGTTTGAAATCCGAAATAACAATGACGTTTTAGAGCTATTATAGGCAAAAACAGTGTGCCAAAATGATATGTTTTCAACGCATTTTTGCAATCATCGCTTGTATCTAAATGTTTAAAATAATTATTCATAGGAATCATTATCATACCATCTCCAGATCAATGTTGTAGACAAAACATATCATGCGAGTATATAATTACGTTATTCTTTAATTCAAAATACTACCTCTATATGCAGGGGAAGTAGATGGTGCACATCCGTACTGGTGGTTACACTCAGACTCCGGGCACTGACACCTATATATACAGAGCTGTCCGTACCACGGGTAAGGACATGCAGACTCACAGTTATATCCAATAAATCCAGGGCGACATTCTATAATTAGTGAACTAAAAAAGTATATTATAACACACAGCATACGTTGTAGACTTCATCTTGTTTGATGACGGATAATAAGAACGTACCTTGACAAAAATTGTTGACTCTGTAGAAATTAACACAACACCCTGGTGCGTCTTCTGTAATATTTCTAACGTAGAAGGTACAAGGGGTTAAACATTACAAGCATTAACACATTTATCTGTAAACACAATTGTGAATCCATTCAAAATTCATTTGTCCCCTCCACATAACAAAAGGTAAAGCTATTCTTTCCAACTCTTATTCAATCGCAGAATACCTTATAAAACTTTGGTGTTATCTTCATGTACTAATAATTTCAGAGGTCAGGGCTTACATTATTTTCCGGGTCAAAGCCTTCATCAAATCAATGTCCAACATGCAAGTAAAATTCGTGTCTATAATTGTGTGCAGTGAATATGAATACCAGTGTAAAATAATAAAGCGAAAAGCCACTAAGATATGAGCTGCGGTTATGATCAAAAATGTATGTCCATGAAGATTCTCAGGGCTCTACGAGATTTGATCACACGATGACCAACACCGCCTATTAAATTCTTCACGTTATTTGTGATTGAAGTTTTTGAAAATAGGATTTGACATCACGTATAGATGATGCATATGGCTGTAAAAAAGATATCATACGGAAATATATGGTAATTTTTTATTTGACAGTGATTATAGATGAAGTTAACATACCTAGATCTAAAACCGTGGAAATAAAACAAAAACAATATACACCTAGATCTAAAACCGTGGAAATAAAACAAAAACAATATACATCTATATCTAAAACCGTGGAAATAAAACAAAAACAATATACATCTAGATCTAAAACCGTGGAAATAAAACAAAAACAATATACATCTAGATCTAAAACCGTGGAAATAAAACAAAAACAATATACATCTATATCTAAAACCGTGGAAATAAAACAAAAACAATATACATCTATATCTAAAACCGTGGAAATAAAACAAAAACAATATACATCTATATCTAAAACCGTGGAAATAAAACAAAAACAATATACATCTATATCTAAAACCGTGGAAATAAAACAAAAACAATATACATCCAAGCGTGTTTTTGGTCAGAAAGTACAGTTATAAATCTTTCCTGAATATCGGACGTATATTTCAAAGTGAATCAGATTGTACATTTTCTATCCCTGTATGAGCCTGGCACAATGAGTTGAATAAAAATTATTGTCTGTAATAGTAAAAGTAAGGGAGATTATAACTATTATCTGTTTTATTGCTTTTTTAAAGAAAATGGTATTATGAAAATTCAAAACAACATAAAATTTGGGGTAATTTATACTTTTTAAATTGTAAATGTCATACAAGGTGCAGAACTCTCTGGAAGTAAATTAGGATAAACCACATTTTCCCCCAATTTTTTCGTACGGTTCCGCAATTAACATATAAGAGGTAATTAAACATGTGATTTTCAAAAATTCACATTCGTTCAAGAATAAATGTGCTTAACAAAATAATACCGTGTTAAAGAAATATTTTAATGTGACTACTTACCCAATTGAGCATCCATATGAATTAGCTTTGTTAGAGAATATAGCTACAAAATAGCACATCAATACGATATGATTGTGAAACATTGTACTGCACGTTTAACAACCTTGAGATGACCTATCTCTATCTTTCACAACTGTCGCTGTGTTACAAAGTACCATCATCAAGTGGAAAACCGGACGGAAATTTAAGCTGTCAGCTATACCTCATGTTGCTTGTTGATCAATGATTTACTATGAATATTTTTCGACCTTTAACTCTGCTTTGAGGATCTGTTAACTCGGTTGTTAAAGCATTCGCAATGACAAATATTTTCATTCTCTTCAGCTAATTCACAGTATAGAGAAGTAAGCAAAAGGAACATAATATAGATATACATGTAAGACGTGGTAAAAGTATATGGGGGGGGGGGGGTTAGAAAAAACAAACGAGAATGTAATGTTGTCCACGGATAGATTGAGTAACCTGGAGAACATACTAACTCAGAAATGATTTTGATGAATTTACTTCAATTGATCGATTGAATGATTTATTTACTTCTGATTGATTTACTTCTGTTTTGTGTATCAAAAAGTTGTTCAAATTTATAATTATTGGGTTTTTGTAGTAATAGCTTGTCATGAATAATGTTCTTGTTTGTTTTAGATCATCATCATTACAATTGAACAGATAATGAAATTCATCTCCTATCTCTTTCATATTGCATATCTGACATAGTCTATTTTCTCTGGGGACATTCGTCGGGCACCGGCCATTGTCTATCTATCTGCCTTCTCGCAGCCGGTCTCGGTTTTTGTAACCAGACACAATTTGAACTTTGCATAAGAATTCTACTAAAACTGATAAATTCAAGTAAACCACTTGATTCTTCACTTCATTTCTTCCTGTTATCATGCTTTCTTTTTTTTGGGGGGGGGGTCATAAATAAATCTTATTTTGGGATCTTATTCCAATTTTTCTGTCATTCTTTCGAGTCATGGTCGATATCTCGTAACAACTTCGGGTACTTCCGGGTAATATCCCTGTTATAATAGGTAGTTTGGTATTACATGAAAGGTACAGATAACGAACAGTGATCAATCTCATAACTCCTACAAGCAATAGAAAATAGATAGTTGGGCAAACATGGACCCCTGGACACACCAGAGGTGGGATATACAAAATATTTTCAATAGTTTTGTAGCCAGAATATATTGACGTTCTGATCTCCTTAGGCACCTGAAGTGTGGACGTTGCTACCCACCTACCCCTTCTGGGTTTTTGATTTTTGTTAATGTTGTTTTTGCTGTTGGTTTCTTTGCAATAATTTCTCTGAAATGTGTGGTTTCCCTGTGTATTCCATCCCAATTTCGATGTATGTGATCATTTTGAAACGTTCTTTGTAAGCTTGAGATATTTGCCTTCTACCCGCATAATAACATACACAATAGGAGACCAATCTCCAAAGCTTACAAAAAGCGTGAAACAGTTACATGAATTGAATTGGATACACAGGGAATCCACACATCTCGGAGAAATTTTCGCCGCAAACAATTCAGAACGAGGAGGTAGAGTAGTACCTGTGCTGGTTTCGACTCCCAGTCTGGCTGACACATTTCCTCTCGTGTCTGATCCATGTACAAAAACCCATGGGTAATTAAGAGAATAAATATGGGTGAGGAATCCTAAAAAGGGAGGAGAAGCTTTGGTCATTGTTTAAAGATATTTGTTGATACAGTCTGCAATAAAATTGTCTAAAAATGTATATTTGTACATCATTATTGCATACTTTTTTGTATCCGTGTTGTTTCCACACTTACCTGAGAAAAAGGTTAAAGGTTTTGAATGAAAAAAAATCTAAATGGATAATTTTCTTATTAAAAGTTCCAGGTTTTTCGTGTTTTGCTATTTTAGGAAAGATAACTCAATCATCCGAAATTTTTTAAACCAGAAATTTTTATAATAATTTTTATAGATGGCTGTATAAAAACTTTTTTTCAATTTGACCTTTGCATATCATTGATATACATCTTTATTTTCTATTTATAGATGTTGATACAGATTTAACAGCCAGTTTTCAAGAAATTGAAGTTTGATGTTATAAAAAACACTTTTAAGAAATTATTAAGAACGCATGATGTCTAAAAAATATTGTTTTGTTGTATTTTATTCAGATATGGTAAAAAAGAATATTTCAAAAGACAAAATGAGGAGTTCTAGATAATGCAATTTAGAATTGATGAAATTCAATTTCCTATACGGAATGCATTTTAAAAATTGTGAAAAAAGAACGACAAATCTGTGGTTATTACAGATGTTTTTATAGCTATATGAGAAATTGGTAAAGGAAAAATTACCAGGCGTGTCATTCCGCTTTAAATGCATTTTGTAGGCGTTGTCGTAAATTCGAATGACTTTTCTTAAGTTTTAGAAATTGTTTTCCTTATCACGCATTGTTTGCCAGAGATATGTAAGTTCATTATTCCGAAAATTTGTGGACATGCAAAATTTCTTCTGTAATCAAATTTTACTATTTCATCGTTTATTTCCTTAACAGTTATACAGCACCAATTATAGCATATTTTGTCGAGATCATTTAATTATGTTTCACGCCATATTTCAATGGATGTTGTTCTTTTCAACAAGGATGATCAGAAAGTAGCTAATAACATAAAGTTTTGTGGAATTCCGTTTATATTTCTTTTCATTATCAACGATACTTGAATGCAGGGTTTTTGTTTTGTTTTGTTTTTTGACGGGTACTCGTTGTTAGCAAAACTATACTTCTCATCTTTCCCATTTTCAAAATCAAATATTTATGATTCATGATCTGGAATTTTGCTGTTCTAATCAAGAACATCCATCATACGAACATTTTCTTTTTTGTCTTAACCGGGTATTGCCCTAATTGTTTTGAAGTACTTGTAAATATTGTGTCGCACACAAACAGGGCCTCTCTGAAAAGATAAGAAGGTGTACCTAACAAGAGTGAATAGAAATGCTATTACCAAAGAAATTGTATTATTTCAACATTGTGGAACAAATTATCAATATTCTTTTTCATATGTGTAACATTTACATAGACGATTTATTTACTACTCTAAACTATCTAATAAGAAATTCCTTGCGTACTGGAGAAAATGACACATTGCGAAATACCCCTGAATACAGGACCTTCAACATAACTGTAAACCAGCGCTTTTCCTTTTTTTTACAACGATCAATACAAATTTATTTCATTTTCTCGTTCAACATTTGGTTGAGGCATCATTGTCAATTACTAACGTACTCAATATTTTCTTGTGTGTGAACAAAATTACTGTACTAGTCTATATTTACTAATAAATCAAGCAGATTACTTTTATTCCATTTTCAACAGTACAATACAATACCATCATTTACTATTTGAATAAAAAATGGCATTTTCGAAGTTGATATTTTCAAACTATGAAAATATAATATGTGTAAATATACGAACCGGAACTATATGTCCTAAATTATCCCCAATATGATATACATGTATATGATTCGAAATTATTGTTAGAGAGATGATCAAATATTACATGTTTAATGTCTGAATATTCAAACTAAAATTGATTTTAAAATATCTTATTGCTTAAATGCATCATCTATTGATTCAACTTGGAGAGGTTTGCATCCGAAGTGTGTACATGTAGCCTTGTCAGTTTCTTTGGAAATAAGCTACTGACAAACAAGTTGATGGTATATGGGTTACAACAGTCTCGATTGAAGTCTGCATTTCGCAAATTCTACAGTCGTTATAATGATTTAGTTCGTCAACACAACCTATCATTGGGTCAAATGCTGTCTGACATATTTCATACCGATTGTTAGGCCGTTCTTGGCACACACTGATTTTGACTACGGATAGCTCCGTTTACCTAATCAAGATATAGGGCTCACCGCGGGTATGACCTGTCGATATGGGATGCTTACTCCTCCTAGGCACCTGATCCCACATCTGGTGTATCCAGGAGTCCGTGTTTGCCCAACTATATGTTTCTATTTTGTATTGCTTATAGGATTTATGAGATTATTCACTTTTCGTTATCTTCACCTTTCATACTTTTGATTTCTACATTGAAGGGGAAGTATGAACTTAAAAAGGAAAATTGGGTTATAGTGCGTGTTATCGAATTACAGTGTGTACAACTTGACCTTTTTGTTTTGCTTACGATTTATTTGTCCGTGGTGTCAACACAATATAAGCAATCATTGAAATAGTTAAATACATACCTTTATACATACATATTCTAAATACATACCTAAATACAATCTACAATTATAACAATAGATATATTAAAACTGATCGCAATAACAATGATCACAGAAGTTAGTGTCTTTAACACAACATGGTTCATACTAGATGAACATAAAAATAAAAAGTGGACCTCAAGTCTACGGAACGTAAGAATAATCATTTATAAATTTGATTAAAACTTTTTCTGAATAAAAAAGCAAACAATGCACATATATCTATATTATTTATAACTGTTTTTATTTCCTTCTATCGTCATTCAACTCCGAATTCAAACATCTTTAATATAGATATATATGTAGTAGATTATAGCAAGAGGTCTTTTTACAAACTACAGGGTGTACGATAGCAAATCAAATAAAAACAGAACGTTTGACAACATAGGTTGCTTACATGTGACTACCTGAACAAAGTGATCATTATAAAAAGCTAAACACATGTGACATAATAGGAATTAACATGACATTTTGGTAACATATACAACAACACATAAAAGAAAGTTGAAATAAAGAGTTCTGTCTGTTTCTGAAACTACAGCATCCCCATAGGAACAGTACTTTTCTTTTGCAACACATTCATTGTTTCTACTGCAAATAATGGCCTTTCTTTTTGAGAAATTGTATGAGGCCATGAGTTGCTTAAACAACGATGGATATACCTGAAATTGTATCGATGTACTAAAATTAGAATGCTTTACATGACAAGCCTTTAGGATACATTGTTAATAAACCTATAAATACATCTTGTGTGTACATGTACTATTATATTGAAATATATACCTGTTCCATCCCAATCCTACAAGCACTGAATCAAGATGTGATGTTGTTAGTCTAATGTTTTCTTACCATACCCCACAAGGGATTATTTTTCTGATCGATTGCTATCTCTACTACCTGTATAATTGAAATTATCATATCACAAAATAAATAAACAATTAAAGATAACAGAATTCGCATACCACTTTATTATTTGATAAATCATAACGACATGTGGATATGTTATATGTACTTATATCAATAAATTTAAAAACTGTTAAACCAGTCTTATTCCTCCTCTGAAATATCAAGCTATGTCTTCAACAATTGTATGTTATTCGTTATGACAAGAAAATGATGAGATTGCAAGCAAATTCATTGATGAATATCAATCAGTTTCATCACATACATTATTACCAGTATATAGTTGGTTCTTTACGGCCATACATGTACAATCAAGATAATCAGATTAATGAAAAATTTGCTAACTTAGGTGGAGCTGGAAATAGCTCCTCCATCAGTTTAGATGTTTTTAACAGTGCACTTTTTGGATGCAGTACCCATGATGTCCTGATATCGGTCTTGCTTACATATTGATACCTTAACATAGATAACAAAAATAGATCTATTCATTGTCATTACATTCTCTGTCAATACTATCTATACATGTAAAATGCCAAGTTAAATATTCAAGATTTTTCAAGAACAGTTAGGTGTATGTGCAAAGGGTTCAGAAACATATATAGATTATCTTATGGTTGGTGGTTAGGTATAATTATCACTCAAGGAGTTGTCTGTTTTCTATCCCCGAGGCTTAGCTAGGGAATAGAAAACACACAACAAATTGGATAATAATCATATCCAGCCACAAACCATGGGAGGTCTTTTTATCACATATTTTATCCCAACAGACCATTGAATTCGCATTTCCAAAATATCCTGTTTTGTTTACCTAAACCCGAACTACATTCGTAACGTTGACATTATGCCGCTACAAATACTTCGTTGGGAATAAAAATGAATATTGACTGTCACAATGTTTAATTCAGAAAAGATCATTTTTTAAATGAGGAAAAATTACATCCAAGAAAAATATGTTTACCTATAAAACAAAAGTGAAACCTTGTGGTGGCATTTATCCTGGCTATTCACACAGTCACAAAGACGATTAAATATTGTGTGGTTGACACCAAGTGAAATCTGAAAGAGTTGAGATAATTAATTTCTCAATATTTTTAATATTCATGTTGACCTGTCTGTGATGACACCCATGCAGTGATTCTTAAATTCGATTTGCATGGTCAGTAATTATAATATAACTTGATTAAAATTGATGTGATATTTTTTACTCGACCTCAGAAAAAGTCGTGTCTAGATACTTACATTGATATGGTAGCTTCGATCTCTCATTCTGGCTTGAACTTAACTTGAACACTCGTTGAATCGTACACAACATGGTCATATGTAACTGCTATTTCTGATTTCATTGTTCCAGAAACAAAATTTAGCCATTACAAAATAGAAAAGGCATAGTATAATTTGTTAAACACCTTGATTTTTTCCTATATTAAACTAATACGATTTAGAACCAACATTTAAACTGTTGAACTAACTTTCACACTCGTGGTCTATTGACCGATAACTGTTGACCGGGCAATAGTCTGCTCCATTTCCATTGGATACCCAAGTCACGTGGTTTTCGGTCTGCTGCTTTGCTTATATACGTAATGGCGAGGTTCAATTATTTGATTGACACCTTATGATATACAGATTTTTCTCATTCAATACAGAGCAGAATCAGGAAAAATTGAATTATTGATTATCAATTCTGTAGAATATTGGGTATATTTTCTTTTAAACTAGTGGATACGTTGATAAACGTACGCAATTACATTGTCTTGTTAAAAGTTCAAAGTAAACAAACCATGGCAGACCATTTACGTCTAGTAGAAACAACCTTAAAAACGTAGGTGTTTAACAAAATAGTTATAAACTGTGTCCTAGGACAACAGCTGGGGTTTTTTTAGCCTCTGGCTTCGGGCAATCGATCCGTTCTTGGGTCAAACAAAACAGCTGAATCCTCGGATCCAGTCAATAACTGTATACTGTTTACTGTTAAAGAGTGGAAGAAAACACACGTGGTGTGTGTTTTTATCCAGTGTGTAAAATCTCGGCAATCACACAGGCTTTCTAGCCTCATATCTACGTAGAAATAATTTAATATTCGTCGGCAGATATAATGGCGGAAACCAGAAAAGTTATTTCCTGTTCTGGCGTGCACGTTGTATATGCAATATACAGTCTTGTACTAGTCGCCGTCTTTACCGTTACCCGTACCACATCTCTTGATTTGGCTACTGAATCAGCTTCTCCTGTCCTGTAATACGGTCTCTTAGATTTCGAATCCCTAGGTGCGCGAAGCATATTTATTCTTTCGGTCTTGGTGATGACATTACATTGGTATCAATATTTTTGTACGTCTGCTATCGACAAATGACGAAATAAAACGAAAAAGCTATATGAAATGGACAGTTTAAAGTAATCTAATATAGGAGAAAGAAAACACCGAAGTACTTTGTAAAACCTGTACAAAATAACAAGGTTTACCCATTATTTTGTAATATCGGTCTCCTGAAAGTTTTATATTTATTTATTATACTCACAGACCGTTTGTCTTCCGTTTTCTTCAGAGAAATTGTATTTCTTCCTATCGCATTTATTTTGTTTCCTATTTGCGTCTAGTTTTTCCCCCGTTAAACTGGTGTGCATATTCATGAGTATACACGTATCAACACTTCAGGCAAGTTAGGTCCCTCGTCCGCCATCTCCCGGATAAAAATCCTATTTCCCTACGTTGGCCTTTGTAATTTTCCTTTCTATAGCATTGACATCTGTTATTTTTCCATCAATTGCAGTCAGCTAGAATAATGCCCCAGATTAGGGCAACCCATTAACTTGTTTGAAAACTTGGTAATTGGCTAAAATTCAAAGTAATAACGTCTTACATTTGGTAAGGTAAAGAAGGAAAACTTGGTTTTTCACCGATTGACCTTTGGCTGACCTTGCTAAGGGACGTAACTTGCGACGAAGTGTTGATACGGGTATTAGATGAATTGCAGATTCAAATCAAAGATAAGTATGAATTTCTATATATTCATTCTATTCTCTCTCTCTAATTAATACAAACCGCCAGTAGACCAGGACGTCATGTCCGTTGAAATTCCTGTAAAACAGAATGCTAACTTAAATCATGTTTTATACGTTAGGGTATGGTATGCCAATTTCAAAAATGAATTTGCGTTAAAGAAATTGGATATCTCAAATGTATAAAATAATTACATTCGTTTTTAATCCTTTCTTCCTCTCGCATTTATTTTTTTCTATTTGCGACAACTTGTTGGATACAAATTGGATACTTTAAATGTAAACGCTAAATATGTTTCAACAGATAACATAAACCATAGATCACAATTGGCAGACTAAGTACCGTATATCATGCATCTGTGAGGTCATTTTATTTTTCTTTGATAGAACGGATCATGTCTAACACAGTTTGAAACAATTTATTGTCAGTTTCAGTTTCTATGCGATCATATTGTAAAGTTTATATCATATTCAATGATTTTGTTTTAAATTATCGACTATACAGTTTCATTAAGGTGCTGAAAATACCATGACAACAGTAATGATCAACTAAATCATTGTGGACAGTCGATGTTTAACACATTTGTGAAATACTCTGTATGAGTTTATTGTTACTAAGATAAACCCTCTATCGTGGATTTTCTTCTTGTATCCATACTTATTTCTGTATTCTGACCCATGTATCTATGTTGAAGTTCAATGAAAGAAAATACTGCAATAAAATCATCACATTTTCCTACACATTTCCATGCAATTGATATACAGATGTACATGTATTTACGTTTGATTTACTTTGTGGGAAATTCCTATGATGTGGATAGTTTACCGTGGATATTTTGTGTATCCATTAGCGTTAATATTCATGCATGATTTATTCTTGTTTTAAACGTATTTTCGCAGTCATCCTTTGTATTTCAATGTTTTTAATAACTATACATAGGAATTCTTATACCATATCCAGTTAAAAATTCTAGACAAATGAAACAGATTATACAGGTATGAAGTTACATTTTCCTTTGATTCAAATCCCTACCTGTATGTGCAGGAGAAGTGGATGGTGTACATCCGTATTGGTGGTTACACTCAGAAAAAGAGCACTGACACCTATACATACAGTGCTGTCCGTACGACGGGTAAGGACATACACGCCAACAGTTAGGTCCGTAATATCCAGGGAGACATTCTATAATTAGTGAAATAATAAAGTACAGTATAACACACACAGGATACGTTGTAGACTTCATCTTGTTTGATGATGGATAATAAGAACGTACCTTGACAGAAACTGACTCTCCGGAAACCATAACAACATTCTGTTGCGTCGTCTGTAATTTTTCTATCGTAGAAAGTACAAAGGGTTAAATATTATAAGCATTGAAACACTTATCTGTGGAGCTATTCAAACTTCACTGATGAATTCTAGTCCCTACCACATTACAAAGGGTAAAATTATTCTTTTCAACTCCCATTCAATCGCAATATATATCTGATATAAAAATTCAGACTGTGGTGTTATCTTCCTGTACTAGTAGAGGTCAGTGCTTGCATTATGTTCCAGGTCAAAGCTTGCATCAAGTTGATGTACAGTATCCGGTTCCACAGTTGTGTGCAATAAATATAAATAGAAGTTCAGAATATTAAAGCCAAAAACCACTAAGCTATGGACTGGGTTTAAGATGAAAGATCACAAGCATGTCTATGAACACTCTCGTCGGGTTCAGGGGATTTGATCACACGATGATCAACAGTCCATTCAATTTTTTAATGGTATTTCTTATTTTTGGAAAATTGAATTTGACAACACTTCGTACAAGCAATGATATAGTTGTGAGAAATATCATGGAATATGTGGTAATTTCATGTTATACGGTGATTATAAATGTATATATCCTGCATGTATGTGTACATGTATCATAATTAGATATACTGGTACCTGTGGAAATAAATAAAGATATACATCCATGTATGTGTTTTGGTCAGAAAGTAAATGTATGAATCTTTCCTAAATATCGGACCAATGCTTCTAGTTGAAATAGCTTGTACATTTTCTATCCCGGAGCCTTGCACAATGAATTGGATAAAAGTCATTGTCTGTAATTGTAAAACTATGGGAGATTATACGTATTCTCTGTTTAATTTTTTAAAGAAAAAATTGTTTTACTTCATGCCAATTTTATACAACATATCCTTTTGGGTAATTTATACTTATCAAAACTTTAAAATGTGCAGACCTATATATAACATGTAGGTTAAATCATAAAAAATAATAGTTTTAAGAAGACGTCATGCGGCGAAGATCACACACGGGGTAGTATAGATATATTTTAATGTCTTTGGATATCATACCAGAAACACAAATGTAGCTCTCTGAAAGTAAATTTGGATGAACCACATTTGTTCCCCCCAATACATCACAGTTATACAATCAACATATAAGAGGCAAGCATGTGATCTTTAAAAAATCACACGAGATTTAATAATAAACGCGCTTTAAAAATGATACCGTATTAAAGAAGCTTTTTGATGTGACTACTCACCCTGTTGAGCATCCATATGAATTAGCCTTGCTAGAGAATATAATTACAAAATAGCACATCAATACGACATGATTGGGAAACATTGTGCTGCACGTTTAACAACCTTGAGATGACCTATCCACTCTTATACAACTGTCGCTGTGTTACAAAGTCATCAAAGTACTCTCATCAAGTGAAAAACCGGACGGAAATTCAAGCTGTCAGCTATACCTCATGTTGCTTGTTGATAATTTACTATGAATATTCTTCTACGTTAATGTTGAAATATTAACAATCACTGAATCTTTTCTCTTATATTTCTTTTGAAATTGACATTGCCTTCATCATGCAATATTTACATTTACTGAATCTTTTCTTTTATATTTCACTGCTTTTATCACACATTAAATACATGATCGTTGCAAACTAGTTCGGTTTTCTTTTACCTCCTGTCTGCATAATCATGACCAAATATGGAGTGTCATCAAGATCAAAGGGTGCATTAGCTGTTCTGTTTAACGCCAATGGACCAACCATATGATATTCTAGAACTTAATTCTAGTTTATATTTTTTTAAATGCATAAAATAATAGATATTATAGTGCAATGTCTTTCTTTGTTGTTTCATTTGCGTGATGATGGTAGCAATCACTGCATAAAAAATTGCATTTTTTCTGCAATGCTAGCTACCTTCATCACCCGATGAAACAACAGGGAAAGCATTTGATTGTTTAAATAAATACATGTCTGTTGCAAACTAGTTCGATCTAGTACCACCTGTCTGCAAAATGATTACCAAATATGGACTGTCATCAAGGTCAAAGGGTGCATTGGCTGTTGCATTTAACGTAACAAATGGGTCAGCCATATCATATTTTAGATCTAAATTCTAGTTTATATTTTAATAGAACAAAAAATTATATAGATATAAACAATAATGATGAAGGTGATGAAGGTAGCCATCATTCCAGAAAAATTTCCATAACCCACTTAACGCGAGTTATGCATTTTTCCTGCAATGCTACATTGTACATGTAGCTACCTTCATCAACCGATGACACAACAGAGAAAGACGTTTAATTGTTTAATTAAACGTCGTTTGAGCATTCACAAGAGTCGTTTGACGTCCTGATTTCGACTCCCAGTCTGGCTGACACATTTCCCTTCATGTCTGATGCCTACACAATAACCATGGGTAGTTAGGAGAATCAATATTGGTGAGGAGTATAAAATTTTTAAAAAATAAATAAAAAGGGAGGTGCTTTGGTCATTGTTTAAAGATATTTCCTTAAAGACCCAACTTTAAGTTAACGCTCCCAAATTTTACCTGTGTCGCGATCAATGATAAGCCGCTGGTCAATCCAACTTTTAACAATAGAGCTTAGGTTGATTGACGTTTGCAGAGACCGTGGTCTACAGCAACCTGAGAAAGATGTTTGATAACAATCATGGCTAATGATGACCGGTGTAACCGTGCTGGCGGTCGCTGGTGACCAGGGTCGCTCTTAATAGAATATATAGGGAAAAGAACGACTCGGATCACCGGCTTCTGCGCATGCGTGGTATTTAACTCGAAGCGGTGCCCTACTGGTTTTAAATCCATAGTAATAATAAACCCCCTTCTCAGTTTTTCTGTTTCGTATGCACATCATAACTTGAAAGATACAAATTAACTTGTATTATCCAACTCCAAAATTGATATTTTAATGCATAAGATTTCTGAATTATGTCTAAGATATCTAATAACGAATAAACAACTTGAAAACAATGGCTGTTTATTCAAAGCATATTTACAATAGTGTTATCTCCATAACAATTCCTAAGTCATCTTTTATATTTTAATCACATGATAACAGGTGTGAACAAGGCACAGCTAGACGCCTTGAACTTGGATTAACGTGCAGGTGTAAACAATTACCTGTAAATAAAATAACACCAGGTTATTCTACCGTGACCAACCTTCGTAATCATAAGTACAAATACCACTCGCCCAATTTACGAACAATACGTAGACACATATTCAACATTGTTTTATTATTTATTTATCTATTTTGCATAGTATGTTTCTTCTCTCACCCTCTTTTATTTCAAATATATTTTCTGATTATCTGAATTCAAATTATCTCCGATATGCGAACAACCACACATCTACTGTATACAACTTGGAGGTTTACTTTGGGTGTTTTTGTACAAAAGTGGAAGACTTTCCTATTACGAGATAATTCTTTTTGTGTTAAAATTTAACCAACTAGACTCTATATACATGTACATATAGCAGGATCGTGTATAGGAACCAGCAGGCATGAGGGATCGTGCCATCCTTCTTATTCCCAATAAAAACCATAAGACAACAAAACTAACGTCTGGCGGCTTTTTTCGTCTTTATTTACCTAATATCTATTTATTTATTTTCAAGGTCAACGTATATCTGTTCACTTATGCCCCAACTATAATTGCTTACAAAGGACACGTTTCAGTTTCACGAAATTAGTCAAAATAGGATTCATGTTTGGTATACGGACAAAAAGTCACAGGATAAACGTCACTGGACAGAAAGTCACAAAATATGTAGAAAAGTCACAAAAATGACTTAGCAAATGAGACCCCATATATACTTTTAAGATAATAATAACAGGTGGTACCCAAACGCTCACTAAAGCTGTTGTTCAGACACCAGACATTTCTTACAGTGGATTAGGAGGTACAAGGGAATACATGTCATCATTATTGATGTTTGTTTTGCCACATTTAGCACCTTCAGTTCATTATTAAATGTTCATTATCAGATAATAAGAACGGAAAAATCATTAACTTGTTTATATATCAATTATTATATGATAGTTCACTTACTTCTTGTTTTGACAATGATTTGGAGTGAAAGGAAGCCAACCATAATTCTGTCATCAGATTTTGTTTTGACAATCATTACATGTAATATGTAGTATACTAAACCAAATGATCATCAAGCTTATTTCATCGAAATAAGAAATCTCTCTTTTTAAAAATCAAAATGATATTTTACAATAAATATGATAAAAGGAATAACAATTTTATAATTATTATCAAAATCTCATAGAAAATATAAAGTTTGCATATATATTTTCTTAAACTTTACAAAAAGAACAGATATGTTTTCAAATATATATAAAAAATCAATAGTTTTTTATTTTCTTATAAACTGTAACTTTTTGTCCTATGACATTTTGTTCTACTATCATAAAATTCTAATTGTGACTTGGTCTTATTTTCTTATAAAGTTATGACATTTTGTCCTGTGACATTTTGTCCTACTTTCATAAAATTTCTTATTGTAACTTTTTGCCCATGGTCATATTGGCCGTGTCTTTTTGTAATTTGTAAAGCTGTAAATGGTTTGAAAGGAACATAATTTCAGCACAATGTATATATTAATTATGACTTTAAAAGTTGAAATATTTTCATGATCCTGGTTCTAATTAGGAACATTTATTTGAATCATTTTTTATATATCATAAAATTACAATTTTCTTATATCAAATTCATGACAAGGAACTACGTAAAAATGAGCAGTACTTTGAGTGAATCTCATTCTTTGCAGTCAGCCAATAATATGATAGGACTGGCTTCACGAGTATGTACAAAAGCCACGGTATCGACGTCCAGTTGTTTAATATCATCATGAAAGCTGCTGTCTTTGGATCGTCTTTTGTCTCGCGTCTCGGAAGATCTACCGAAGCAGACCCGAGAATAAAATATTTTGGAGTTGGTGGCATGACAGCAAAGGAGCCAAATCAAACCTGCCTGCAAAACCTGCTTCAGTATTCCCCTGATCGAGTTTTCATTCATCTCGGTGGAAACGACATTAGCGTTGACGGACAACCTAGGAAGGTGGCTGAAAACGTCCTACAACTGGTGCAGGTCCTAGAAGACATAGGAATTGGAACTGTTCTCGTGGGACAGATTCTAGACAGAAATAAGAAGACCTAGGGGAGGGGACTCACCCCCACCCCCTCTAAATCCGCAACTGCATAGATATGTAGACTTCTATATATTTTGAATTAAGGTATGCCATGTATAATGAAGTGATAATGAACAATTTTGAAGGATTTAGATCAACATAAATGTTTATTGTCAAATAATGATGAAAGTGAAGCAGATGAAATTCACATGACTGGTGAATGATTCGAAGCTGACATTTTTGCACTTAAGACTTTTTAGAAGAGTTGTCTGCCCTTTGTATAATTAAGAAAAATCTAATTTTCTAAAAATGTGTGTGGTCAATGATTAATTTTATTTCATATTTTCATTAAGAGAAAGTGTATGTAACTTTCTACCAAGAGATTTGTATGAAACTATAACTTCTTTTTAAAATATTGTAATAAAACATGCTTCATATTTTGTCAGAACTGACTAGGGTATGGTCTGTAAAAGTTGCACAAGGTGCAAATGGGTGGCGGTTTGATTTGAAATAGCTAATTTAAGTGTAGTTTCAGAATTCAGGAGAGAAAAAATGGGGAAAATAATTATTTTGAATTAATTATGAGCGTCGGTGTCTGGGGTCGCTCTTCAGAATGACCGTTTCATATTTTCTCAGAACTGACTAGGGTATGGTCTGTAAAAGTTGCACAAGGTGCAAATGGGTGGCGGTTTGATTTGAAATAGCTAATTTAAGTGTAGTTTCAGAATTCAGGAGAGAAAAAATGGGGAAAATAATTATTTTGAATTAATTATGAGCGTCGGTGTCTGGGGTCGCTCTTCAGAATGACCGTTTCATATTTTCTCAGAACTGACTAGGGTATGGTCTGTAAAAGTTGTACAAGGTGCAAATGGGTGGCGGTTTGATTTGAACTAGATAATTTAAGTGTAGTTTCAGAATTCGGGAGAGAAAAAATGGGGAAAATAATTATTTTGAATTAATTATGAGCGTCGGTGTCTGGGGTCGCTCTTCAGAATGACCGTTTCATATTTTCTCAGAACTGACTAGGGTATGGTCTGTAAAAGTTGCACAAGGTGCAAATGGGTGGCGGTTTGATTTGAAATAGCTAATTTAAGTGTAGTTTCAGAATTCAGGAGAGAAAATATGGGGAAAATAATTATTTTGAATTAATTATGAGCGTCGGTGTCTGGGGTCGCTCTTCAGAATGACCGTTTCATATTTTCTCAGAACTGACTAGGGTATGGTCTGTAAAAGTTGCACAAGGTGCAAATGGGTGGCGGTTTGATTTGAAATAGCTAATTTAAGTGTAGTTTCAGAATTCGGGAGAGAAAAAATGGGGAAAATAATTATTTTGAATTAATTATGAGCGTCGGTGTCTGGGGTCGCTCTTCAGAATGACCGTTTCATATTTTCTCAGAACTGAGTAGGGTATGGTCTGTAAGTTGCACAAGGTGCAAATGGGTGGCGGTTTGATTTGAACTAGATAATTTAAGTGTAGTTTCAGAATTCAGGAGAGAAAAAATGGGGAAAATAATTATTTTGAATTAATTATGAGCGTCGGTGTCTGGGGTCGCTCTTCAGAATGACCGTTTCATATTTTTACTTCACACAATCCGAAAAAAAAAATTACTTGAATTACATGTAATGCATTAAGAGAATTACACAATTTGAATTTATTTAATACTAATAATAATGCTTTGATTAAATAATGTACAAGAAAGTGGTAGTTAAAACAATTATGGGGGTTACTAGTCATGGTGTAGAAGGTAATTTGAAAACAGCAAAATAACAACTTTATTATTTTCAATGGATCCATAATAATAAAAAAATTCAGCACAGCATGAAATTCTGATTGGCAAGACATTCTTGAAAACTTTGGTTTAAAACTTTTGTTTTCACCTTTTGAGCACTGACCTTTTCTTCATTATTGTTCAGGCCAAATAAAAACATGTGTGGTTACAGTTAAACGACAGTCCATAATTTTTACCTCCGACCCTCAACTATCTTTTTTTCCGGTTTTTAATATTTCCTAAATTCGTTACCATATACAAATAAAATACACACCTTTTTCAAGATTTTCTTTTATGAGAAGGGTTAACTTTATTTACCACTATATATAGGTTTTTGGCCCATTTTCCTTCAGGTGAAGCTTTAAGTTCTTTCATAGCCAATATATAGATACCGTTCAAATGCTTAAGCTGTAAACACTTACAACAGGCCATCTAACGTTAGACAGAGATTGACATAGAACTAAAAAAAAATGCTTAAATACACAACTGAGCTATCACCCTACTTATTTTTGAAACAGTAAGAAAGATTAAAACTGTAACCTGGGTGAAATATGACAACATGATTTTGGCAAATGCACTGATTTTGTTCTGCATTTTTATTTTTTAAAAATATATATATGTCTTAGAATTGTAAACACTAGGGTGATCCCTACCAATTTTGATAAATATATGTAAATGGTATATGCAAGGAAGTGACGATAAAAGAAAACTGTTTCCATCTTAAGTCTATAATAAAAAAGAAATTAAATATCATTCCTACATACCAACACTATATTTCAAGGGATTGTAACTGAAACCACACATAGTATTTTATTTCGTCTCTTCATTTTGGCTTTCTATAACATTTATTTTTATTCATTCCAAATTAGATCATACTTTTTACATTAAGCACTGAAATTTTTTAAAGCTTCATTATAATTGTTAATGTTTTGTTTTTACTTACTAAGAAAATTTCAGGACTTTATTTTTGATTTGGGTTTAAATTTTTATTCAAAATTATGGCTCATATGAGGATACCTCCACATGGTATGAGCTGGGCAATGATGTCACAAAATTACCTTCTTTCTTAGTCTTATTAAAAGAAGTGACATTAGCAGACATCCTCGTATTGTAAATATATATCTGTATCTAGTTTAAAAAGAACGCACTTTCACATTATGACCCCTGGTCTACTTTTTTGGGGATTGACAATGTTATGGTTTTGGCAATTATTTAATTAAGGAAATCAGAGGTCATGATTTGAAAAAGCTTGAATCTACAATACCTGAGAATGATTCCATATTAATAAGACTGATCACTGTTTGTAAACAAATTTCTTCATTCCTCCTATCTAAAACTAAATTGCCCATTGCCAATTGTGTTCCTCACTTACCCCTGGAGGGTTAAGATTTGACCAAACTGCTTCACTACTTGAAGATGCTTACATATAACTATGAATAATCATGACTTTGCTGTTCTTGAGAAAAAGATTTTTACAGTTTCTTCCTATGTATTTGTATGTAAAACTTTGATCCCCTATTGTGTCCCATTCAACACCCGGGGGCCATGATTTGAGCAAACTTGAATCTGCAACTATGTCAGGAAGCTTTCATGTAAATCTCTGCTTTTCTAGCTCAGTGGTTCTTGAGAAAATTTGAGTCTGCAATATGCCAGGAAGCTTCAATGTAAATTTTAGCTTTTTTGGCCCAGTGGTTCTCGAAGATTTTTAAATGAAACCCACCCTATTTTTGCATTTTTATGATTATCTCCCCTTTGAAAGGCTCATGGCCCTTCATTTGAACAAACTTGAAAGCCCTTTACCCAAGGATGCTTTGGGCCAAGTTTGGTTGAAATTAGCTTAGTGGTTCTGGAGAAGAAGTCGAAAATGTAAAAAGTTTAGACAGACAACGGACAACAGCTGATCATAAAAGTTCACTTGAGGTTTCAGCCGGTTTTGATATTTTGATATATAGCCTATCAAACTCCAGTAAGATGAGGGTGATACCAGACAGTCAACATTAGAAAGTGCACTGTTTCAAAATTACTTGTTGATATATTACAAATATGCGTGATGCTGTTTTATAACTGACCTTTAGGATGTTTCTTGGTGTTTGAAATTAACCATAGACCGAGTCTATGTCAAATGGCACTGGTCTATAACAATTGTAATTGGGATATAACAAAACGTGTATGTTAATTTTCTTAGTTTAAAGCAATTGAGTTATCCCACAAGTCAACGTCTGATAAACGTTATGAGGAAAAGAGAACACTTTTTTGGAAATGGAAAGAAAATATGCTTTATAAGTATTTTAAAAGTCAATAAAAATGTTTTAAATTTGTGTTATTTTTTTCAATGTTGCGGTCTATACCAATTCGATGAGGTCTATGTCATCTAGTTTTGGCATAAACCCAGTCTGTACTAAGTTTTAAACGAATTTCGAAAACTGCTTTTCTGTTACTTTAATTCAGAAAAATATACTGACAACACGTCACACCAGCATATTTCTTTTCTGTTTTACCACACCCAAACATATAAAAGATGTGGTGACTACAAATGAAGGGAAGAAATGCATTAAAATGCACCATTTTAAATCATTCTTTTTAAATGGGTTAACCTCCCCCCAAACCCCACAGTAAGGTATAGATGTATTTGAGTGCAACCTGATGTTATTAAAGAACAGACGTAGCTCAAAAATTGCAAATTCACATGAAACTATGCTACTCTACAGATTACTTCGAAAAAAATGTATAATTCAAATCCAACAAAAAAATCAACAGACTGATTGAAATGGATCACAGATTAAAATGTATCACAATGAGGGAAATTGGGATGTTTTGGAGAATTGACAAATTCAATGCAGAAAGAATTAAAAGGATCAGTAAATGATGTGATAATACTTGCCCTTTGACCTCTAAATATCAAGGCTCTACCATATAGAAATTTCATGCAAATGATTATGCACATTTTTACTGTATGCTCGAGAATGTCCAATATATAGGATGTTCTCTATTCGTTTTTCACAGGATAAATAATTCATATTGTTCATTCCAAAGATAATTGATTATTGCATTGGTATAAATTTTCTTCTGGCATGTTTTCAAAGAAATGAATTTAAACTAATTTCACGTGTTTTGAACTACGTGAAGTAAATTATTTTAATGGGATATAAACTCCACATCTCCATTCTTAACATTAATTCAACATAAATTATCCACTTTTCAAATACTGAATGTCTGATATCATCATTGAAAAACACTAGCATACATGCCAACTTTCCCGATTTAGGCGGGATCTTCCCGATTTTACCCTCCGGTCCCGCTTTCCCGATCGGGAAAGCAAAATTACCCTAAAATCCCGATTTGAAATTTTTTCCGACCAAAATTTCCGATTTCACGATTGAAAACGAGTTTGAAAGCGGGATAATCGTGAAATCTCGTGACCAGAATTGGAAATCCCGCGTCATTTCTGAACTGGCCAATGAGAAATCGGGACAATAGTCAGCCATTGCTGTTTACCTGTGTCGCATGGTTCGCATGGTGTCGGGTTGGTCTGCCTGTGTCGGGGTGTTTATTGGACAGTACGAAGCATGTTTTAATAGTAATTAATCGGGAAGACGGATTTCAAATTGACCTATCCTTTACACAAACGTGAATGACAACGATGCTAGTGTCACCACCAAACAATCGGACATTCCGCCTCTCGCTGACAGCATCCAAAATTTGCAATAAGGTACGTCAAGTATATATTTTTTCCAACTATAATAATATAGGCTATCCAAATCTATCCGTCTATAGCGATGTATTATATAGTCTATATAGTGTAGTATTCATTAAATATACTTTGTGATGCGTAATTCGCTCAAGTCTGTACTGAATTTTTTATTTAGCAAGTAGCCTTAATTTACAAGTAAAACGGAATATTTTGATGTGGGTTTTTTTCCTGGTAATTATTTCAGATGTCATGGGTGCAAAGGTTTTGTTCGCAAACTTCATAGCAGGGCAGATCACTCCTTTTTTGGTTGCAATGCAGATTATTCCACCAGTCTCTGCAAGCCCATGTTTACAGACAAGCAAGATCGCCTTTGCAGTCGTACCTAAATGCATGTGCTTTAATTTAAATTTTGATATATAGACCGGCCAATGTTTATTGTATGGTGTAAAAGGATGCAACCTTAAATATTATTTGATATTATGTATGTGACTTGTTGGAGAAGATTTTTTGCTGAATAGATGATTTTAATAAAATATTAATGTATATCTTTCAAAGTTTTTTTTATATAGTTAATGGTCAAACACATATGATGTTGTGTTAATATATGATACATTAACAATGATTTGATTGATATTTTATTTGAAAAGACAAATATTTATTTTCATGGTAAAATGTCGTGAATTTTGAGCGTTGAAAAAAGGTCGTCGCGCGCAAAATCCCCCATGGGGATTTTCAAAAGTTGGCATGTATGCACTAGATATATCTATAGATATGATGTTTACCTAGAAATGTAAACCTGAGTCGGTCAAAAACAGGCACCTATCTTCTTAGTCAGGTTAGTGTTACATAACCATGATAAGTTTATTGGATTGGCTAGTTGTGCTTTGTGCTCATTTAATTACAAATGAAAATTAGTCATGGGGCTTGGATTATTCTGACCACAAACTATGTCGAAAATCTGCTTTAAATTCATAATTCATAAGTAATTACGCAAAAAATTAAAACTAAATACCTAAGCATTTCAACACCTACATAAAAATATTTCATTGACATAGCTGATGGCTTTTCGATATTAAAAAACACAATAGAGGAAATTCGAGTCACAACTTTGTTTTGAATTAAACTGGTACAGTGTGATCATGATTCGCATTTATTCATACTAGCAATTAAATCATAGACAATAAAAACAATATTATTTACTTTTTCTTTTTAAACCACTATCTTACTTTCAAGGTATTGTTATCATAATCATAATGATATAAATCAATCGAGACTCGATCGCTCGAGTACAGGACGACATTGGTGGGATGCCGATCTCGATGATTCTTGCATGTAAAATGAATAATTATTAGTAAGTTTCTGTTGATATTTTTGCTAAAGGAGCTGCACTAGTTATATAATTTAATACATTAGTTAAAATGCACGTCTTCTTAAAATATGTGCATAAATGAAGTTCATATGCCGATCACAATTTCAGATGTAGAATTAAAAACAAAGCATTTTCTGGTTTTTAAAACAAAATAATTCAATAATACCAATTGTTTTATTGTCTTTTGGTTTTTTTTCATCACCAAACTTCACACTAATTGCTGATTACAACCATATAAAATGTTTACAATTACCTATGGGTCGAATTATGCGAGCGTCGAACAGCAGGGCTACCGCTATATTTAGAGCGACCCTGGGCACCAGCGACCGCGATCACCGCTACACCGGCAGTCTTCAGGTATCACACCGGTAATTATTTTCACTATATATTACTATAGAGGGGAAAAAATCATTAAAAATCAGTTTACAAAATTGATGCCGAATAACGCAGTCAGACACGTTCTATGTTACCTATCTCGTCTGCCGACACCAGAAAAACAACACCCTACGCGGCATTTTCGAAAAAAAATTACCCGCAAACAAGACTACCCTCAAATCCACGTGTTTTTCACATGTGTGTAAACAGCCGGAGTGCACCTCAGGAAGTAGCCTCAGCTACCAACAGCAAATAGTTCCTTTGTATACACTTGATTATTTCTACAAATTACACAAAATTTCCTAATCAGGGGTACAAAAATTAAGAGAAAAGAAGAAGAGGAAATGAGAAAAATCGCGCAAGGAAAAAAAATATTTCTTTAAATATATGGAACTACAATTGACTAAGTTCATTTTGATTGGACAATTACCGGTGTGATACCTTGAAGACAACTAAATCTTCATCAAAAAATGTCAAATTTGCACAGCAGGTGCCCGTTTCATTCATCAATAGTATACCCCATGCACACAGCGATCGGAGCAAGATAACTGACGTAACTGGTGATTTACTTCCCCTGGGGACTATCGTGATTTCTGCCTGTTTCATCAGTGAAATATGAGGCGCGTGTGGTACTTTTTAAATTGAAATAACTTTGTATAAAATCAAGATATTTCCGCAAAAATGGTTTCATTGGAAAGAAGAATGATGAAATTTGCTATTTCAATCACTTATTAATCCTAAATTTATTTATACATTTTTTTAAATTGCTAATTATTTCAAATTTCATATGAGTGAGATCTTTGGTTTTGTGAAAATATTCAATTTTCGGTACTATAATGGAATCTGCATCTGGTCAATTTGGTATCCTAGAAGAGCCCATTAATTACGCTTAACAGATTAAACCAAGTTGATACTCACGGGTGATTAGTGTTTCAGATAATGGCCCCCTAATCTGGCAGGGGTTGTGCGTATTTAGCCTTTCTTCAAAGCAGGGGTAACACATTAAGAAGACTAAATACTGATTAAAACAAATAAATAAGACTAAAGTCTGACTGGATAATATGACGTTTTTAAACGTGTACACAAATCATACAGAAATCATCGATGTAACTGTTCATTACAAAAAATTTAAGCTAAAACATTTCCTAAATTTTGGTTCTAAAGAAGATGTAGGTCAAATATCAAGGGCGCTAGGTATAGTGACGTTGAATTGCAAGTGTTCAAAATGCTCAAAACGGTAAGAATATCTAGTGACAAACTTGATATGCAGGACAGAACACAAATTTTTGCTCAACGCTTTAGAAGCCGGCAATAGAATTATGGCCTACGTCGTCAGAGCCTTGATATCCTGCTACGGAGGGGACTGTCGTAAATCGTGCCAGAAATATTACCTCGCGTGTTGGGCCCTTAAAACGAATAATTTGATATCTTCTGTGTTAAGGAGACATTTTGATGTTCATATGAGTGACCTTGACGGGCATTTACCATGAATTATCTGAATTTCTCTTTATGACATAAAATTAAAAATAAAATAAAATTTCTAAACTCTACGCAGAAATACGAAATCTCTTAATTGGGTTAATTTACAATAAGGACATTGAATCAAGAAGTCGTAGAGTTATGTATGATGCTTATGAATGTCAAGGAAAGTCCATCTAACAGTTGCGCAAGGCAGGAGGAGGGGGGTGGGGTTATTGTGCAATATGCGTATTGTAAAATCGATGTGAAATTTTGATACGTCTTTTGGATGTGTTAAGTGTTAAAACCGCCGGTGTATGCTATGTAGATGGGTGTTTATACAAATATTTACGATTTTCTAGCTGTATAAGACAAAAAATACGTTGTTGATACGTATTTAGATGTAATTGAAATTTCGCATTGTGTATTGCGTCATGTTTCTTGAATGACCTATTAAAACACCGTTTTGTTTTTCAAACCTCTTGTTTTGATATCCAGTGCTGATTTTGAGCCGATGAAAAGGGAAAGGACTGAGAAAAACGGGAAATTCTGAATTTCACGACTTCCTTCAAGGTATCACACCGGTAATTATTTTCACTATATATTACTATAGAGGGGAAAAAATCATTAAAAATCAGTTTACAAAATTGATGCCGAATAACGCAGTCAGACACGTTCTATGTTACCTATCTCGTCTGCCGACACCAGAAAAACAACACCCTACGCGGCATTTTCGAAAAAAAATTACCCGCAAACAAGACTACCCTCAAATCCACGTGTTTTTCACATGTGTGTAAACAGCCGGAGTGCACCTCAGGAAGTAGCCTCAGCTACCAACAGCAAATAGTTCCTTTGTATACACTTGATTATTTCTACAAATTACACAAAATTTCCTAATCAGGGGTACAAAAATTAAGAGAAAAGAAGAAGAGGAAATGAGAAAAATCGCGCAAGGAAAAAAAATATTTCTTTAAATATATGGAACTACAATTGACTAAGTTCATTTTGATTGGACAATTACCGGTGTGATACCTTCAGATCTCGAGGAAAGCCCCAGTATACCTGAGTTTTGATAGCATTGACTCGCACTTAGTATATTTTAATTTCTAATCGTATGTTCTCTCTCCATCTGTATACATGTATTATAGATTAAACAATCAGAAATCAAACAATAATAATAAAAAAAAAAAAAAAACACCAAACAAACACAAGTTATTGGAATATATTGTGGCTTTATATTTATAAAAACATGAACAATTCTTTATTGGCGCAGCACATCAACATGTATAATAGTTAAATTGCCCATGCGTAAAACTGTTACAGTAGTTTTTAAAAAAAAAAATGCTTCTGTTTGAGATACCACATGGATTATAAATTACACAATCAGACATCAAACAATAGTAAAAAAGCATAAATAAGTTATTGAGATATTTCTATTTATAATTTATCACGGCTTTATATTTAGAGAGAGAGAGAGAGTTATTGAGATATTTCTATTTATAATTGATCCCGGTTTTATATTTATAAAGAGAGAGAGAGAGAGAGAGAGAGAGAGAGAGAGTTATTGAGCTATTCATAATTGATCACGGTTTTATATTTATAAAGAGAGACAGAGAGAGAAATATGTAAAACTGTAGCAATAATAAAGATAGATGAAATAATATGACATGGCAATAGTGTTGCATACGTATGACAATAATTACTCATTTAGTCAATGATTGAGAGTAAGGGAGAGAGAGAAAGGGGGGGGGGTAGACTAGCTATGTGTCAGCTTCTGTTTGGGATACCATCGTTACATAAACACTACCTCCACAGAAACCCTAAAGAGAGAGAGAGGAGGGGGTGTAAACTTCGTGTCAGCTTCTGTTTGGGATGCCATCGTTACACAAACACTACGTCCACAGAAACCCTAAAGAGAGAGAGAGGAGGGGGGGGGGGTGACTTCGTGTCAGCTTCTGTTTGGGATACCACCATTACGCAAACACTACAGCTACAGAAACCCTACAGACGGCCCATATTGAGGGGTATCTTGATCATTCTTCATTTGGTTGTACATGTACACAGATCTACTTGGATTTATTCATTCTCTCGAAATATGGATATTTTACCTACTACACCCACGACACCGCGAACTCCCAGGACACCAGGAAGTGCCCGGAAACGCCGGGTAATATTATATTTAGGAAATTATTTATATACGATATATAGCAATTTAATTAGAAGTTTTAAAAAGCAAAGGTTTAGAAATGGGCTAAACCTGTATTTGCAATACATAAATATGACCAAGTTTGAAGGTTTACGGGAAATAGAAATGCGGTATGCATGTAGGTAGAAATTTTAATTTCTTTTTTTTTTTTTTTTTTTTTCTTTTTTTTTTTTTTTTTTTTTTTTTTGCACAAATCAAGACACTAAGCATAATTTGTAATAACCTGAAATATTTCCTGTGTATATCATAAAAATATACACAACAACCGATCTCTTGGCCAGGTAAATTCCAGGTAAATAACATTGACCATGGATAAGCTCCGCCTACATTCAGTGATCCGTGGAGCAACCGTACGGTGGGTTTTTTTGGTCTTTAAAGATAGTGAAATGATGACATTTTTATCATAAATACCTCATTAAATGCTACCCATATCTGTGTTATTGAATAATTATCTTGCTTCTTGGTGATGCCATGTGAGTTGTGTGATAGAATTTAAAAGCCCGCTGTAGGTTCATTCCAAATTTTATTTTACCTGGATTGTGACATAATCATGACAAATCATCAAAACATAAGCATCCTTCATTTCGAGCTTGAGAGTAAGATAAATTCTGTCAAACATGATTTTTTTTAATATTGCTGTTACAAAGTTAATTTCACAGAGTGACAGGTTGATTCCTATATAGGATACAAATTCTGTTTACAGTATGTAAGCATGTATGTAAAACTTATACGGTACTAATTTTGATGCACCAAATGCGCATTGCGACAAATAATGTCTCTTCAGTGATGCTTAACTGAAATGTTTGAAATCCGAAATAACAATGAAGTTTTAGAGCTATTATAGCCAAAACAGCGTGACAAAAAAGTGGAGTCAAATTCGTGTAAGGATAAGAGCTATACATGAGGGAGATAATCCTTAATTTTGAAATGAATTTCTAAATTTTATAACAGCAATTAAATATACATCCGTATTTTCATGTTAGTAACGAAGGACTTAGCTACTGGGCTGTAGACTAACAGTCCACCAGCAGAAGCATCGACCCAGGGGTCATAATGTAACACAGGACCACAGGACCACAATGTAAACTAGTTTATACAACTAATTGTGCAATCCTGTATAAATAAAGGATATTATTATTATTATAATGTAAAACTTATCTGTTAAATCATAAAATACAATGCGAAAGTTATCTAAAATATTGATACATAACGAATGTACAGTATACATCTCTAAACTTGTATTTCTTTGGTGTTTCGTCGTTTCAGCATTGTATTTTTTTCTGCGATGCTGGCTACCTTCATCACCCGATGAAATAACAAATGAAGAGTTTTATTGTTTAAATGAAGTTGACGACATCGTTGCGGGAAAAATATCCATGATTACATGCGACTGTTGATTTCGTTTTGTTTGCAGAATTGCCCTTTCAATGTGACATTCTGGGAAAAGTTGATTCTTTATCATTGAAAAACAATTTTCTGACCACTAAAGGATATTTTATTATAGTTCATACTACAGTTCCGACCAACAGATTGAATTTTTAAAAAAAAAAAAAACTGAGAAAATATAATTGTCGCTCATTAAATCAATTTGTTGTTTCCTGCTGAATTAATTATATTGTTTCGTTTCCTGCTAAATGTAATTTGATTTTTATATTTCGTTTCCTGCTGAATAGTATATCGCTATTTCCTTTTAAAATCTATTTTGTTGTTTCCTTTTGAATTGTTTATCCTCCATTCTCATCATACATTTCTTTTTGCATTTCCAAAACTCCTAATACTAAAGTCAGTGTAAATCAACTTCCCCTTTTAAAAGTACCGATCTGCGTAGATGATCTAAAAATGAAATAAAAACAGCAACACTTTATACACTCCTCTATTTTTATTTAGGACATTTTGATATACACTGTAATTGATTGATAGAAAGATCCGTCTATTTAATAAGATGTTGCATATTGATAGATATTCATTTTATTGCTACTGTGAACGGAAAACCATAATCAGTGATAGTCAGCCATGTCTATATATCAACGTCGGGTTCTCACTACGTAAATATACACATAATATCCCTTAAATTTTTTGGCATATTTTGTCAAGTTTTAGTTTTTGAAATATTTAACTCTTAAACCTCTGAAATTGTTTCATGTTTTTAACTATTGTATCGGCAATGGCACATGCGTACATGCTAAAGGAGAGGAATTAAAAAATAAAATACAGATAAAAGGCTGATGGAATCCTAAAGTTATAATGTCTATCAGTTTTTTTCTTCTTATGTGAAATTAGGTGAGTGCAAATTATTTTTCTTATTATTATTTTATTCATTTATAAAGCGCAAAATTACATATAGTTTTTATGCGCTGTACAATGTTTGTGCTAATAATCATTGATAATATACTAATAAAAGACCTGCAAGAGCTATAAAGGAAATGATAAAACAATAGAAAGAATTTAAATAAAACATGGTAATAAAATGACAAAGTGGTTGACTTTGACTTGACAAGATACAATTGGCATACAGGTATTCGTATGCTGGATCAAAATTCAGTTTGCAAGAGTTTGCACATGAAATCCTTGATATTGCACTGAATTTTACATTCACGGGGCATATTGACGCTTGAACAAGAGTGTTTTTAGGTTCTTACGGAATGCTCCGTGTGCTTCAAGCTCTCGGGAGTTTCAGTGGCAGTTTATTCCACAATTGTGAACCTAGTGTTTTTATGGCTCTTACACCGGTAATACCGACCTGTAACACTTTTGTCTTTCGGCACCGGAATTTGTACGGCTATACCATCAATTGAGAAGAATATGCAATAAAGAATCTTCTTTGTTAATGATTCTTTTGGCAACTACATTCCTTCTACCGCATTTAGTTAGCCAAATTTTGTTTCCAATTGTTCTTACTGGTTCGAAATAGTGACCCATGTTTCGTCACCAGTAACAATGTTTGCAAATTGTCTTTGATTGAATTTGGGAAACATTTTGAGCAATTGCTTATCGGTTTGTACTCGTACCCGTTTTTGGTCATCTGTCAATATATTCAGTATCCATCTGTCAGAAATCTTTGGTACTTTCAAAATACGCTTGAAAATGAAATGCACCCGCGATAGCGATATGCCAACAGCTTTGGTAATATTACGAATCGTGTATCTGCCATCCCTTTCAATTATTTCCCTGACTTTTGAGACAGATCAGCCAGATTTTGCTGCATCTTTGACGGACTCTGTGTCAGTTATAAATTTCTTTCTCCACCTACGAACTGTCTCATAAGATACCTTATCAGACCCATAAACTTCCCCCAATTCAGTAAAAATCTGCATTACCGAATGACCGAGTTTTGTGCGAACTTTTATATAAGCTGTAATTTCTTCAATATTCTCAACCCGTTTCCCAACTACAACAGTGGTCAACGACTGGCTCTATTGAAATAATTATGAGTTTAAAACTATGTGGAGCTGAAGACTCGTGTTTATACCGTTGGAAAGGTATTGAATAGAGCTATTCAAGTGTATCGTCATCCATGAAATCGTGCAAAGCGTTATTGCGCTGTGGTACAATACATATTACATATCGAACAGCCCTCGTAAAAGGAAATAAGAACAGCTACACTTAATGTATCAATACCTATTCTATATGGGAAGGGTTTGAATAATCTAATTGCAATTAGGTAAAAATTGTTGTTCAAAACATTTCCGTTTCTGCAGAATAAAATATAATGAGGTGTGATAATTATCAAGTAGACTTGATATACATCAGTTACGAATGGACTGTCATGCCAAAATGCGGAAAGCATTTTCTAAAAATATCAATTGTAAGATGTTGATGATTGTATGAAGTTAAAAACATCGCTGCGAATTTTTTTTTTAAAACTATTTGCCAAATGTCCCTGCCGATATTTCAGGAAAAGTATTTTTCTGACCACATCCGGATGCTGTCACCAGATATTTGACTGTAAGACTAGGCTGAAGCTAGCAGCCACTAACCAGCAGCCAATAAGGCCATAGAAGCTAATAAGAAAGTTCATCAAAGTACTACGAGTAATCAGACGGAATACTAAAACTTAACACATAATAAATGAAATTTGATAATTTTTCAAACAATTAATCAACAAATTTTTAATTACCAAGTTTCATATTTTAACGCAATTAAGCTCACCTGAAATTTTCTGACGTTACATCACATTGGGGGATAATGAATGTTAATAACAATCTTTGAAGAGTCCACCAAAGGAGTATGCAGGCAAATAAGTGGACCCCCAGGACTCTCATTTTTCGCCCTCAGTTTGGGGCTATATGGGGTACATGTACCACCTGGGACCACCAAACGGTGGGACCACTTTACAGACCTCTCTAATAAATGACTATAGGGTGTTGGAATACTGATAAAGGACTGTAGAACAATGAAGTCAAATATATATAGAACCTTTAAAATGGGTCACATAGGTCTTTAAGGGCATTTAAGCTCACCTGAAAGTTCATGAGTTTGCATCATGTTGGGTCATAATAGAGGCTAATAACAACTTCAAAATGAAGAGTCCACTAAAAGATTATGCTGGTAAGAAAGGAGTCCCCTACAGCTATCATTTCTCATCCTCTGTTTGGGGCTGTAGGGGTACCACCTGGGGCCTCCCGAGGGTGGGGCCACTTTTCAGACCTCTCTAATAATTGACTAAAGGGTATTGGAATAGAAAAAGATTGATTAACGACTATAGAACAATGATGTCAAACACCCTTAAAAGGGTCATATAGGCCTTTAAGGGCAAGTGAGCTCACCTGAAAGTTCATGATTAATAATGGAGGCTAATAACAGCTTAATCTTTGAAGAGTCCACTAAAAGATTATGCAGGTAAGAAAGGGAACCTCTAGAGCTATCATTTGCCACCCTCAATTTGGGGCTGTAGGGGTACCACCACAGAAATCATTCGGTTCCAGTACTGTACAGTGTTAAACATATGCCTATGATATGAAAATGTCCATCCAAATTCACCCTGTAAAGCCGGTATAGGAATAAATCTATACATATACACCAAGGTATGTATCTAAGGGAACGACCATCTCAACACAATAGAAATTTTGAAATCCCCAAACTTCTGTACAATAATCTAGCACAGGAGCAAAACAGTTCTGGAAAAAACACTCAACGGTGAACTTCCAATATTTTTTTAAAGAATGGATTTTTGAGATAGTGGCCCCCCCCCCCCCCCCCCCTCTTCCTCCCAAGTATTTGAAAGGGTTTACGCATTCTTTTGGAGGCTAAATTTTTCATTGAAAATTATGCCAAGATACTTATATTCAGGTTTGTACTCTACAGTTGCGTTTTGAAGCTTGAAATTAAATTCACATCGACTGCCCCTTTCCCTAAATTGTACAACTCCCGATTTGTCAACATTAATTACCAAACGCCACTTTTTGCATCACTTCGAAACTGAATCAATAATAACCTGCATGTTTTTTACTGAATCCAATTTCAAGGAAATATCTGTATATAGTTGTTTCCCCAAGTGACATATCCTTATTAAGACTTAAGTTCATTTGCAAGATCATTTGATAAACAATGCAAAAAGTGTTAGTGAGACATTGTCTCTCTGCCGGATGCCCGATTGACATTGGAACCAGTCCGTACACACACCCCTGTTTTAACCGAAGATTCACTCTTCATGTACACTAATTTCATTGAATGATAAAAATTCCCATCTTTCCGGTTGCGAACTAGCGAATTAGCGAAAAGTACAAAACATTATAGTCAACCCTATCAAATGCTTTTTGCAAATCTATTAAATTAACAAGTCTTTTCTATTTTGTAACATGCTGTTCAGTGTTAACGTGACCAGGACTTTCAGCGAAATCCATTTTGCTCACCAACAAGTAAATCATTATTCTCCAGATAGGCTGCAACCCTTACCAAAATGTAAAGTTTGCTGCAAATTTGCCGCAAGTTTGCGGCAAACAAATCAGTGTGCCAGAGCTGTTTGCCAGAAGTGTGCAGCTAATGCCGCTAGCGGCATACAGTGTGCCACTAGCAGCACACAGTGTGCCACTAGTGGCACAGTGTGCCAGAAGTGCACCGCAACTTTTCCTAAACGATACAGTGTGCCAGAAGTGCACCACAACTTTTTCTTTGGTATTCAGAATCAAAACTATGTGCCAGAAGTGCACCACAACTTTTTCTTTGGTATAATTCAGAATCAAAACTGTGTGCCAGAAGTGCACCACAACTTTTTCTTTGGTATTCAGAATCGCGTGCCAGAAGTTCACAACTGTTTTCTTAAAATTTTAGAACTGAAACAGCAAGGGCACCAAAGTTCACGACTTTTCTTGAATATTTAGAATAAAAGAGCCATTTCAATATATCCATCACAACATTTTCTATAATAGAACATATATGCAACATTTCTCGCACCCCTTCCATCCATCTTCTTGTCTTAATAGGAATTAGCGGTCATTTTGTCACCAAATATTGAATTCAATGAAAGTTGCCCTATAATAGTTATTATATATTAAAGTAATAATTACACTTGTATTTAATTATTTCCAACACCTTTTAACCTCTTGAAAATGATTATGTGATTTTGGTGATTGAATATTATTAACATTGCAAGACAGTATAATTATTCTCTAGTTACCTTTGCATGCTGTCAGCAAAATGTAAATGCTGTTTTTGTTTTTATTTGAGAAATGATTTGATTTGGGTGCAGTGAATACTTCTTCCGTATATATTTCTTTACATTAAAAGCGGTTATCTAACGTAGTTTTATTAGGGTTAATTCTCTTGTTTTTGTACATAATAAGAAATAAATGTTTTTATTAGTCATCAATATGTATTTCAATATCATCGAGAGATTTTGAGGAAAAAAAAGAAAATGGTTGTCATCACTTTCACAGCTAATGCCCCTTTAAAATAAGATGTAAGTGCACATGCAGTGCAGGCATCTGAATTTTAATCTAATTAGAAAAAAAAAGTGAAGAAAAATATCTATATCTAAATAAATGGAGAGAGAGAGAGAGGGGAGGGGGTCTTTTCTTTTCTTTATTGACATGTATATCTGTTGATTACAATTCAGATACTGGGTTTGTGAGTTGAAATTAATCAAATGAGAGTGGTAAAAATTCACCTTTATATCGTATAATTTACATATCAGGATTTTATCCAGGTACGTTATTCTGCTTTGTGGAATGCTAATTGATACTAAGTTAGAATAATCTAAGCTGTATACCAAAGTAGGTCTTCATGGGGCTTTACGGCTCTATGCATCGCAAATAGAGATCGGGTTCAATGCGTCGGGTGTGGGATTCACTCAATATTATATGCTGAGCGCGAAAGTTGATATCAACAGACGCCATGATGTGATACTGGTAAACATCTTGAACATGAATCGAGAACAGGAGTTGATGCAGATATTCTGAGGAGAATCTTCCAATCATTGAGTAAGTGATTTACTGTGTATCTTATAAACTCTCTAATATATTGTTCAAAACGAAACTGACCATCGCTCATTGTATGTTGTTGCGTCAAATCTTGCAAGTGTTTACGTTTATAAATTTACATGCTTCATTCAATTCTTTGAAATTATGTGGAATTTATTTTTTTTAAATTTCCTTTGTATGAGATTAGACTCCTTCTAGTTGCATTATCGTAGCCATCGCGGATTTTTTTTTTTTTCTTATACATTTGGACAGTACCATATAGGCACTTAAAAAAATGGAGAGAGAGGGGAAAAGGCCGAAAAACAAACAAATAATTAGGCCTATTTCCGTAATAATTATGCTATTTTTTGTTTACTTTCTACTCGGATTATATTTGCAAAACTGAATAGTTTATTCAGTAAATGGTGTTTTTTAATGAATGGTTGATTATTTTTTTTATTCAAATGCTTATGATTTGAACCCAGATGTCCAGTTAGAAAAGTTAAACTGCATTATGATCAGGGATGTGACCTCCAGAATCTCAATTTTGTCACTCCCATCAATGCATATATACGTTATTAAAATGGATTGAAGATCTTGTCTTGGCAATAAAGTTAATTTGTACGTAAAGTCTGGTCAGCATGATATTAACAGTTGTACATCAAATATTGCATTTATTAGCCCAATGGGCTATAACGCAACATTGATTATTTCTTGGCTTTGAAAATCGGTGGCCCCAGGTGTTGGGCGACGGTAATTACATGTACACACCCCTGAATGATTCCTCCTATGTAATAGACGCCTTGCAAACTTGTATATAGGACGGCCAATGGTATCTCGTAATTATTTACAATTTTATATCTTTTTCAGAATATATTTCATGATAGTCGTGAAGATACAGAAGTTGTGATGGTGTTGATAGGCTGTCTTCAACTTGCCATATCTGAGAGTTCCAACATGCAGGCCTGGATTAATGTGTATAAATCACTAATGAATTTACTTAGTGTTATTTAATTTTTAAAAAAGAATGACATTTCAATTTATACACACTTGCCAAGTGAATCTGATGAGACTACTACATGTATTTGTGAGTAAAGGCACTCTGTCTTAACCGAAAAACTATTTACAGTTTATCACAACAAATGGATGGGACAGTAGAGTTGTTGCGGACAATATGTGATTGTGATGACCAAGTACTGAACAAGTGGAAGATTAGAAGAAGGTCCAGAATTCAATCATGTTTTTGATTCTAAGGCACAGACAGCATGGAGATAGTCCTATTATTCTCCCATTCGTCTATGATGGAGAAACTTGTGTAAATGTTTACAGTGTTCTCCCTAATAAGTGCCCACAAGTCTGTATTAATTTATCAGAATATAAAGTCCTTCACAGTACTGACTTTAAAATTCATGTAGATTGTCTCCAGATTTTTCTGAGGAAAAGTGCATAGTTTACATGTGTGAATTTTGAATATATTTCATTCTTGTCTGCAAATGTTGCCGAAACCTGTTATTGATGCACAATGCACATAGTCATGTTATGCAAATGATAGACCTCCTTTAAAATTACATGTCCTTAAGATCATGTCAACTCCTTTGTCTTAATTGTATATACAATTCTAGCATTTATAGCATCATTTGTATAGCACTTGCTAGTTTAATAAGGATTTTATTTTTTAAAAACTTTCATTTGACATGATTGATCTAAAACGGCCAAAATTCACAAATCTATTTAAATCACAACCTGACCTTAGGCCAGAAAAGTGCCACAGTGGGTTGATATTTTTCTCTTGGATCTTGAAAGAAATTCTTTATGCAGCAGTTTCCAAATAAAATGTACTCTCATGGCCAGGGTGGGACTTCACCGAGAACTTTTTAACACTGCACAATGCAATATTTGTGGATTAGAAGCTGTTGCAGTTTCTTTAAGTTTTGTCTCACATCTTGTTATAATTATATTTTATATTTTTGGTCGGGTTTCACAATGTGCAAACAGTTTATAAAATGGTGAATGACTGGTGGGCAAGCGACAATAGCGTCCCTGTAATAGTACCTACTTTGTGTAATCAACTCCTTTCACACCTCTCACTTGATGTTCCTCAAACTTTGTACAGTAGTTAGGGATACATTGAAGATGTGCGTGTACCTTTTTGAAAGTGATCAGACATTTTTTGAAAAATTTACATGTAGTTAAACTTCGTCATTTTTTAAGCATTTCTTTAATCGACAGTACCTATTTTGTGTAATCAACTGCTCGTATACCTCTAATTTGACATTCCTCAAACTGTGTACAGTTGTTATGAATACATTGAAGATGTGCTTATGTGTTTTTGAAAGTTATCAGACTTTTTAAAAAAAAAATGTACATGTAGTTGAACTTAAGTCATTTTAAAGCATTTCTTGAATAGATGGTAACTATTTTGTGTAATCAAATCCTCATGCACCTCTAACTTGACATTCCTTAAACTTTGTACAGTTGTTGTGAACACATTGAAGATGTGCATGCGTCTTTTTGAAAATGATTAGACTTTTCTTTTTCTTTTAAATTACGTGTCGTTGAACTTGGTCATTTTTTATGCATTTCTTGAATAGATGGTACCTATTTTGTGTGATCAACTCGTGCACATCTAAATTGATATTCCTCAAACTTTGTACAGTAGTTATGGACACATTGAAGATGTGCATGTGTCTTTTTGAAAGTGATCAGACTTTTTTCAAAAAAATTACATTTAGTTGAACTTTGTCATTTTTTTAAAGCATTTCCTGAATAGATGGTACCTATTTTTTGTTATCAACTCCTCTTACAGCATTTATTTGACATTCTTCAGACCTTGAACAGCTGTTATGGAAGCATTGGAAAAGTGCATGTGTCTTTTCGGAAGTGATCAGGCATTCTTTGAAAAATTTACATGTGCATGGTGAAGTTGAACTTAGTCATTTTTTAAGCATGGTACTTTATGTAACCAACTCAGCTTTTACTTAACATTTTCCAGACCCTGTACATTATAGATGTTATAAAAACATTGAAGATACATGTTAACATTTTAAAAATGCTTCTCTTCTTTGTTTTTTTTTTTTTTGGTTGAAAAATTCTACCTTTAATTGGTCATTTTTCCAGTATGTTTCTACTGTTGTTCCTATGATAGATAACATATTTTACAAGAACCTGGTCATTTCTGTTTTTGAATCTCTCTTTTTTTTAATTAGTATTTTTGAATATATGTTAATTACTTGATATGTCATTGTTCTTGAAATTATAGTAATTGAATTATTATTGTGTTTTTGTTTTGTAATATGACAGTTTATATAGGATCCCTTAATTTCGAGCAGACAGTGTCAGAAGTGTGCCGCAAGTTTGCTGCAAACTGTGTGCCAGAAGTGTGCAGCAAGAGTGTGCCGCAAGTTTGCCGCAAACTGTGTGCCAGAGGAAAAATTTGCATACGAAAAGTATACTTGCGGCAAATATGCCGCACACTGTGTGCCAGAAGTGTGCAGCAAGTGTGTGCCGCAAGTTTGCTGCAAACTGTGTGCCAGAGGAAAAATTTGCATACGAAAAGTATACTTGCGGCAAATATGCCGCACACTGTGCCAGAAGTGTGCAGCAAGTGTGTGCCGCAACTGTGCCACAAACTGTGTGCCAGAGGAAAAATTTGCATACGAAAAGTATACTTGCGGCAAATGTGCCGCAACTAGTTGCGGCAAACTTGCCGCAAATGCGCTGCAAATTTGCAGCAACTGTGTGCCAGAGGGCTTATATTTTGGTAAGGGAAGTCTTGTGTTTAATACAGAGCTATTGACATTATGAATTAGTTACCACAGAGTAAAGTTACATATGCGGGTCACTGCTTGATTCCTTTGAAATCGGACATATCATAGATCGACGCCAGTTCGAAGGCATGGGCATAACAAAAATATAACTTGTGGATAGGTTATAGAACGTGTTCGAATTGTTTAGTACTTCAAATAGGATTCCGGCATAACCGGAGGGTTTCCCATTTTTCGCTTTCGTTATGACGTATTTTATATCCCATAGCTCCAGGGGTCTTTTAAGTTACAGGCTGTTTTCCAAAAACGGATCCAGCATGTTATTTTCCATGAACATAATCAGTCACGGCGAGTGTGACCGGTCGACAGGGGATGCTTACTCCTCCTAGGCACCTGATCCCACCTATATCCAGGGGTCCGTGTTTGCCCAACTCTCTATTTTGTATTGCTTATAGGAGTTATGAGATTGATCACTGCTCGTTGTTTTCACCTTTCATACTAGTATTTTGGTTACACAATTTGAAAATTTTGATTTCAAGACTTCACAGACATTATTTAGGATCTGTTGATAATTTGCCGTACATGCTTTGTAACGTTCTAATGGATTTTTTAAAATGTACGTTGTGATTGTTGACCGAGTGATTCAGTTCCCTCCAAAATTGTTTTGGATTGGTGCGTGAAAATATTTCAATATTTAGGACTAGATCAAATGAGTATTTTAATTGTTTTCATAGAACCAGATTCATTTGTCCGTATCATGCTGAGCTATTTCAGATTCAGATTTCAGATGCATTCTGTTGGCGTTGTCGTAAATTCAAATGAATTTTCTCGTTCTTAATTAAGTTTTACAAATATAATTATTTTCTTTTATGTCTTTACGGGATATTAACCTAATTGTATTGGGAATCCTGCTGTTGAAGAGGAAGGTCAGAGGGAATTCTACTGTTGAACAGGAGGTCCAGAGGGAGCTGGTTAGGGACAAATCCTACCGTTGAACATGATGCCTATGGGGGAGCTGCATGGCTCTGTGGAGATTTCCTCACTAAAACACTGGTACTAGTACTCAGGAACTATCAGGCTTCCAACGGTATGACATTCATGAAAAATTTAATGAACTTTTAAATCATTCCTGTATTCATTATATATGTGTTTTCTATGGTGTGCATTAAATGAATTGATCATATCTTCAATTATTTGAGCTTATGTTAATTTGGCGCTCCATAGTTCTCTCCCTGCGTAAGGGAAAAGAGTACGAATTCATTTCCCATAGACCTCAATGCTAACCTTTCGCCCTCTCACTAATTAACTATATTAATTCTAAACAAATGACCGCAAACATTTCAAAGTTTATTCCAAGTGTTGATAAAAACCGACAAAAATTATATAGGGTCCCATGACTGTTATAGGCCATATTTGTACTTTTTTACAACACATAGCAATCTGCAGTAAATTACACCCTTCATTTTAATCACACCCCTACCATGGTAATTTCCTCAGTCATTTCTCGATTTTGTGCGATAATTTTTCATCCTGACAATTAATTTGAACCTCTATAATATTTCTTTCAATTCCAAATAATTTCACTCTTGATATTAGCCAATCACGCAACACCTAGACATGCATGTACCTCCGCTCAATCTTGGGTAAACTGCGTCCAGGTTTTTAGCGTGCGGAGGTTTGGTACTCTCATTCCGTAAAGGTGTTTCAACACATATATAATATATAAATATATAATACAAAATAAAATCTACAAAATTATATGTATAAATATATTCAAAACATTGTTGTGACGTCAGTCTTTGTCTTGACAGTACTTTATTTTTCGTACTGTACAGTGTACTGAACATAGTCCAGTATTATTAAGAGCAGGCCAATATTATGAGAAATACTGTTTTAAATAGATCAATGTTTTAAGTAAGATACAAGACTCCGATGGTCTAAATTATGTCAGATACGGAACTGATCACTCGCCGCTACGCGGCTTGTGCCAGTCCCGTATCTGACATAATAGACCATCCCTTACATATACCAAAATGAATTTAAACTACTTAAGGATGCTTATCTATGTAGTAAATCTTTACATTTAAACAGCAAACTGTCATGGTACTCACTAGTAGAAAAAGCTTTAGAATATGTTAAAATTGGATATCCGTTAAGAGATTTTAGTCAGTATAGATTTAAGAAAATTGTAAAGAAATTACTCTGTGATAAATACACTGAAACCTGGTACAATAATCGAAATAAATTTAAAATTGATGGGAAACTGTGCACTTATTTTAAGCTTAAGGAGCACTTTGGTTTTGAGAACTATCTTAATAAAATTAAAAAATTTGATATTAGACGATCTATTTGTAAGTTACGGATATCAGCTCATAAATTAATGATTGAAGTTGGTAGATATTCTGGTATACTAGGAATGAACGAATATTTAACAAATGCAACTCCGGTTTATTAGGTGATGAGATCCATTTTTTGATTAAATGTGAAAAGTTTGCTGATGAAAGAAAATCTTTTTGTGGTGCTATAGAAAAAACAGTTAAAAATTTTACCAAACTCAATGATGAACAAAAATTCATTTACATACTATGTTCTGAAGAGCCATCCATTCTAAATATAACTGGAAAATTTATTTTGAACGATATATGACACTGTATTTGTATATAACTATGTGTTAAGTAATCACTTCTTTCTTTACTTGTATATGTATATGTACATTATTTGTATGTATTTTCATGCTGCCCCATGAGGGCCCTTGATTGGAAATAAATATAGTCATCATATAGTCATTATACCATGTGCAGGCACTCGACGTTTTATAAATATCCATGAAAATTGTCTTCCTGTAAACATAATATTATGAATATTATGTTTACAGGAAGACAATTTTTTTATTATAGATATTTAAAACGTCGAGTGCCTGTGTATATTTATAAGTTGGACCACCAACACCACCCCTAAAAAAATGGTGGACCTGGCCTCTCCCCTTAGGAAAGATTTCTGGAACACGCATATAAAAGGTGAAGAATCCATATATACCCCAATTTAGTGTTATGCTACATGATATTGCTGGTTTACGAAAAGAAAAACACGTAAAAACGCTACATGATATTGCTGGTTTACGAAAAGAAAAACACGTAAAAACAAATAACAATAGAATTATTTTTTTTTTTACGAATAAATCATTTGAAAATGCTGTGGATCCGCCCCTGCACTCGAGTAACTCCGTGGTGGCAGTGCGTGATCACGTGATGCAAGTTTCCCTGACGAAGAATGACGAGTTGGTTGTTTACAACATGGCGGATGCCATAGGCGGCAAACCCCAAAACAGTTAAATATTGCGGCAGTTATAGTCTTTTGAAGTGATTGTCTTTTCATTCAGGTAAGTAATGAGTTTCGAGGAACTTATTAAAACCATTTAAAATGGAAATCTTTGCCATTTGGTTTAACTTTGCAGTCTCGCAAATAGTTGAATTGGCCTTTTTCGAATTTCCTCGAAATATTGACATTTACATGCTCGTTAAAATATACCTATACTATGAAATATACATCCACGTTTTGAGAGATCTGATAACTTAATTAGAATATTTTAAATCTGTTAAAGGTATTTTATAATTAATTCTAAATCATAAAGAAAGTAATTTTGAATGATGTAGAATATGGAATGAAAAACATGGACTTTGACAAGTTTTATGAAACAAACACTAGTGGAGTATTCTAATTCTAATAGGAATTACTTTAGTGGAGTATTCTAATTCTAATAGGAATTACTTTGTACATTACAATCAATTATGACACACTTTTGAGTTCTGGTCTATTTTCGGTTTGTCATAGTTTTTGTATTTCATGGCTCGATCATGAGATGATGGAATTTTTTGTGATACTGCTCAAAAACTGAAACGTGATTGTTTTCGTAATGATGATATAGATTTCCACGAAACTGTTCAGATGGGTAAGTTTGCTTAAATTAGAGGCTATCACATCATGTAGATGACTCTATATGATTTACAAATAGTGTTTAAAGTCAACGCTATAGCTATTTAAGATAAATGTTAGATTGACTTGTGATAAAATTAATTGTGAGTATTAAGTGATAGTGAAATCAGCATTGATTTATTTTATATTCAATGAATACACAAATGGTTTAAGCTATGCTGTAGGCATATAGATATTTGCTTGATAGGATATTTAGAACAGGAAAAATAATTACAGGGTATTATGCTAGCTGTTATCTGCACTATGTAATAATATACATTAATAATTATATATCACTATACAATATAATGATGTTCCTTTGATCAATATTAATCAATAAAGTACCAAATACTTTAATATTTAATTAATATAAAACATATTTTTAAACAAATATGTTTTTCTATCATTGTACATTTACTTCAAAGTGCAGTTTCTTTATATTTTAGTCATGACTTGTCTAATGATATAGAAGTGTACAGATGCTTGTGTGCATCAAACATATGGCTTTAAAAATGGCTACAATATCTACCTAGGACAATGATTTCATTTGTGACTTTTGATAATAATCAATGATTAGAACTTTACAAAGAACTACACATCAATTATGAAAGGGGCCTCCGTAGCCGTGTAGTTAGAGCATCGCACTCAAAATCACACAGCCTATCACCTCTGGTCGGCGCGGGTTAGAATCCCGCTCACGCCGGTAAGTGAGGAAGTTTCCCAGTTTACTTTCGAATGGTTGGTGGTCTCTTCCCAGGTACAATGTATTTGGGTTCTCTCTTCCACCAATAAAAACTGGGTGCCACCAGATAACTGAAAAATTGTTGAGTATGGTGGAAAACAGCAAATCAATCAATCAATTATGATTTGTCCTGATTCTTATCACTTCATTTTACTATAACACAAAGATTTAATTTTTTGTAATGATAAGAGAGCAAATTTATACAAACTTCTGGTATCTGGAAAAGTGAAATTGAATCCTCACATTACCCATAAAATATACCTCAGGCTCAACGATAAAGGAATTTAAAATCCCATTTCATTGATCAAGAAAAATTAAAGACTCATTATTTAGATGCATATCACCAGTCTCTCCAGAAAGCACATGCCATGAATATGGAAATTTATATGTCTCGGTAGAGGGTGATTGATTTACACCTTATACATGTTATATGTATAGTCTAAATACATGAGAAAGAGCTGTTTTTAAAAGCATATATTAAAAATTTCATGAAGTCTGTTAAATCTAAAAAAAAAAAAAATTAAAATAATGTAACTTGGAGACAAGCTGTTCATCAGCTCTTTCACTACAACAGGAATGCTACTAATCAGTACAGGTGCTGTTAGAACTTGTACCAGCAATTGGTACAAGTTGACAATGTAGTAAATTAAATTATGTTAAGCAAAAAGTTGAAGTGCTTGTGTTTAGTGAAGCTTTTTTGTCCATGCTGATAATTGTGTAGTAGTAATATTGCTGCATGCCGTCATATTTCTTCTACTATCCCAACAAGTTTCTGGTTACTGCCTTATTCCTATGAATTATTGATATTTTTCCTAATTAAAGTCCTGTTGAGCTTTTCCCATTCTTGTTATTTCCATCATTAGAAGATTTTTAGAAATGTTTTACTATACTCACTTGAAAACTAAAAAAAAAAAAGGTTTATGGTTTTGCAAAAGGTGGAGCTTGTATAAAGTAGATTTGAAGTGGCTGTGTGAAATACCAATTGTGTATCATATAGCCATGCTGTAAGCCATTGTGAATGAATTATTAAGTAGTGTGTGTAGTAACTTTGTGGCCACCTTTCCTGTATGTAGCTCAGTGTTGGAAATCAATGGACTTTATTGCCATTTAATTTCCATGGTTATGATATTTGTTTTAAGTCTTCAGGATCAGGATGCCTGTTGTTTATTGTTTAACCACTCCGTTCTGTACCCTTTCTTATGGTCGCATGCCTGTAAATATAGGACCTAAGAAGATGATGTTCGATTTAAGAATATTTCAGAATTATTAATTACAATCTGGGATTTTGATTTCTCATTCATTGCCAGGTAAGAGATCCTATGAATACGGAGTTCAGTCCAGCTCTTCGACATGTTTATCTTAATTTGCTGGTCGATAGGCCTTAAATAACCAAATGATTGTATCAAACTTAATGTCATAAATGTCATGTCAAGAGATGTCATATATATATATATATATATAATGTACCTAATATACAGAGTTATCCTCTAGCTGTTTATGAATACACACATTTATAACAGAGTATGATAAAAAAGAAAGAATATCTTTTCGAACTGAAATCACAGAGCTGTTGCCCCAAAATGATTAAGAACACAGAACTTTATAAGAATTGTGTTCTGTGTTGTATGTTTCGACATGCTCTGGCCCTTTTCTCTGTGTATAACTGAATCTGCCGGGAGTGTTGCTACCAGTCATTGTTTATGCAGTGTAAAGTTTTAAATCTTTGTTTACCTGTTATAGATATAAATGACAATGTTATCTGCTGGTCTTTGGGGCTGATAAAGTCTAAGAGAAATAAAATCATGGAGATTGGTCGACTTTGGCTGGCATTTTAAATTCTGTTAAACTGTGTTTTTTTTATAGTTGCTTTTAAAAGTGTTTGGAATTGTTTTTGTTCATGTGTATACCAATCTTTAATCGGAAATATATATTGTATATATATAGTTGTCTCTGTCTATTCATCCTCGTCATTAGATTTTGAACAGTCTCCTTGATTATTCAAGCCTTTGAACAGTTAAGGCATTGTTATTCATGGTCATGTCTCAAAGGTCAAAGCCATTCAGAAAATTATTACTTGGACACACATATCTTTTCAAATGTTCAATAGACTTAGATAAAAACTTCATAAAACTATGATACTGTTTCAGAACACACCACAACATTGCCATATAACAATACTTGTTGATATATACATCACAGCAGTCATATTTCAAGGACCACTGTCCCTCTGATAAGGACATTTTTACCATCTAAGTGAAACCAATAATTTAAGGATTATTAATTTTTTGGTCTAAATGTGTTACTTCATAAACTTAATGTGCACTCTCTGAGTGTGATATTTAATATGTCTGAACTCTGAACAAGAGCTGCAGACACCCGTCTGTGTATAATGCTGAGTCTGAAAAAGATGCATATACATGTAGGAATTCTGCTCCATTTTCACTGACAGTTGCTTGGTTTTAGCATGTTTAAGGTTTGTTTTGCTTGTCTGCTGTATATTTTTCTTTCAAAAATATTTATACATGCTACACCCCAAATAACAGAGAAATCAACAAATTCTGGCTTCTACATGTATATGGGAGTCAAATAATGACGATGGCAGCCATACAATGGTGTTTGACAGAAACAAAGAATAACAAACTCAGTATTTTACATTTGTTGAAAACACATGATCTCCGGGCTCCTGACAGAGGCACAACTGGGAGCCTACATCATATTTAAGGGATGCACCAATTCTATACATCAATTCCTATGCCCTAGGAAAGTCGATCTAGTGGAAAACAATTTGTTTCTGGAATGTTGAGTGGCTGTTTTTATGAAGTATAAAATACGTTTGTAAAATTCATGTTTGTATTGAATACAACGTTAACAACTTCGATTAAGTGCTGTTGAGATAGGTGTGTATATAGTCTGAAAATCCAGCTGGAGATAAAGAGGAAACCGGTCAGTGACTTTTATATTGGCATTAACTGATGTTGCACATGTATATATTTAAGTCTAAAATTCATGGATTGTATTAACGACCTCAGGATTATCGCCTACATGGTAATATTATACTTGTAACTCCATGAACAGATTGACATATAAGTGCTTCATGTGGCTGATGTGCTATATAAAGCAGTGAAATTAATTTGCAGCATAGCAGCTAGGTTGGCACCTCGGAATCAAACTGGCAGCTTCCAATTTTCGTTGAACCTTTTATGTAGATAACACTTGGACTGATTATAATAAAAAATTAATTGGTTTATCATCAATTATGATAATTGCATGACTATGATAATTCTATAATTATTGAAATTTGCTTTGAAATTGAGGACCTTAATTGGTTTATTTATATATCATGTTTAGCTATTAGCCCCATATGACATGTAGCATCTAATAGGTTTGTTATTCAATTTCACCTGGTGTAAGGAGAACTTTTAATATCTATTCAGTAATGTAGAGGATAATATGTAAGGTGTCGGTAATAAAAGCTGATTATGTAATTGTAATTTATCCAGTATATTACTTCTGATTACGAACTGATAATTGCATGATAAATGATTTTGAATTGATTCACTTGGTAATAATTAAAGCAGATGTATAGTACTTATCTCCACTATACTGTTAAAGTCAGTAATACATTAAGTATACTACTAAAGCTAGTGTTAACAACCAGTTCTCCTAAGTTCTATTGACACATATGAGAGTTATGCACGAAATCTTCCCTGAACAGAACACCAGCCCTGAATGTAGTGGCTGAGCCTAAATGAAGATGATGCTGTATGCTGCCTTATTTTCACTGCTATTTTATTTTCACCATATAAAAAAAAAACGTAATTAAAACTGACAATTCATTAGAGATTTGTCGACCCATGTAGAACTTTGTAAATGTACAGGTACTACATGTAAGTTCTGTCTACAGTTTGATATTTGCTTCTGCTGGCAAAGCTATTTGTATTCCCTGTTTTCATGCACATTTAAATTTAAATTTTAAAAAGATTTTTATGTCCATTAAATTGTGTTTAGATACTATGGTTAAGTTTCCATTTGTTTAAGTAGACGCAACTTGTAAAAATGTTATAACGTTTTATAGAAATACCAATATAATTATATGACAATCTCTTTGTTCGTGCAGCTTGCACAGTATTGAGCAGTACATTCATAATATATTTACCCCCCGATTGTCTTAAATTTCACATTTGTCATGATTTTAAAATGGGTAAATAATAAAAGTATCATATGTATTAATGCATGTTAATTTATGTCCTAGCTTATACAATGATTGACAAGTTTAAAGCAAGGAAGAAAAATTGTTTTATTATATTACCTTTAAAAATTTAAGACCCATTGCAGTCATTTCCTTCTAATATATTCTCAAAACAATTTCCTGGTAAAGCATAAAACCCTGCAGAACCACTTTACATGTACAGACATAGAGTCACAGGTAGCTGTTCTCTGAAGTATAGCTGCACAGAGATTTACCTGGATAATATAATTTAAATCTAAACAAGGACGAGATTTTCTGTTAATAATATCTCACTGCCTTGTTTGATTTGACATCCAACCATTGATACATCAAACCGAAACCTGTCGCTCTATCGAACATGTTGAAAATTGATATATGTAGTGCAGATATCTCTATTACATAGGTGTAGGTAAAGGGTTTAAGAGAAAGTTCCGACTTAGAATTTCCGATTTCCTATCTCTAATGGTTTCCGTCGATAGTGTTTCTAATGGCAGCGATTTGCTTATGTATCGATAAAGTTACAAGCTGGGAGTTATGCTTGTAAACTTTGTAAATATTTTAATAAGTTTAAAGAACTCATCAGTTATTTTTTGGAATTTCACAGGTTTATAGCTGGGATTTAAATATTTAAAATATGGAAACAGTTCCAGGTAAATTGTACATGTTCGCCCTACATTAGAGGTGTAAATGTATTAATGATTTGTGTATAGTGACTGATCATGTATTTACAAATTTAATCAATGATAATGGAGTGTTGATAGGTACATAATCAATATTATCTTGTGACTTTTCATGTGCATATAAATGTATAGCAGTAGTCTACTTGTTTTAAATATTTGAATCATGCTTATTAATCTAGGGCAACCCGTCATCAATTCAGTACATCTTAAATCTGGTTGTAATTAAAACTCAGAAAATATTTGTTGCATTGATCAAAATCTAGAATTTAGATGTTTTGAAGGAAATTGGTCAACTTACAATACCAACTGATTGTGTAGATTTAATAGTTTGTGTATGTGTGTGTGCTGTGAATTACATGAGCTTGAATTCATGAAATAATCCTGACACACGTGTCGCCGTCTTCTGTGATCCCAAACATAATTCTACAAAGCAACTAATTATACCCAGGAACATAAGTGAACATTAGCACCTTGCTAATTACTAACTTTGTCATTTCGTTTCAATTTCTTTTTATAATATATTTCTTCGATATATCTCTTTTCTAACTGACATGTTTTTTGAAGATTTTATTCGTATAGATTTGAAAAATATTAACATATAACGTTTTCAATTTTCATAAATATTTTTTTCTAAAAAATTAGAACATTTATATTTGAATCTATTAGGCATGTTTTATTAGATATTGATATCATGCACCAAATTACAGCGAAATTTGGACTCAAGAATCTCTTATATGCAAACAAAACACCTTTTTTATCATTCCGGGAAAAATCACAAAAAATTCATATAAAGTAATTGAGAGCTTGTATCACTCTTTCGATGGGGAAATCATACTTTATAATAGGTGTTTTAACGAATCATTAAAAATAGGTGTTTTAACGAACCATTAAATTAAAGTTTAGTGTATTGAGCCACCTTAATTATACCCTGGAACATTTATCAAGTGAAATTAGCACCTCACTTATACTAACTTTCTATCTTTAATTGAGTTTTTTATGATGAGGTGTTTCAGACTTCAGAGAGGATCGGACAACATTCAGAATAAATTGTTGTAACTACTCCATAATATCATACTGACCAAAACTCCAAACTTTACAGGGACTTATATCTAATCACTCTGAGAAATGTAAATCTGTGATACAGCATATCTTATGACGGACTGCACACTAACAAAGATCATCTGGGACATGTGTATAGGTATCATAAACAGTTTCTTTACAATAGGAATCTAGAATACATGTGGATAATGATAAACTGTGCTCAAAGGTTCTGGAATGAGGATACAATAAACTGTACAAAAGGGATCGAGGATACTTGTGGATATTATAAAGTGTACAGTAGGGATTTAGGATACTTGTGGATATGATTAACTGTACAGAACGGATCTGGGATACATATTGATATGATTAAATATACATAAGGGATCTGGGATACTAGTGGATATGATTAACTGTACATAAGGGATCTGGGATACTTGTGGATATGATTAACTGTACAGAAAGGATCTGGGATACTTGTGGATATGATTAACTGTACAGAAAGGATCTGGGATACTTGTGGATATGATTAACTGTACAGAAAGGATCTGGGATACTTGTGGATATGATTAACTGTACAGAAGGGATATGGAACACATGTGGATGAAAGGCGAAAATAACGAACAGTGATCAATCTCATAACTCCTATAAGCAATACAAAACAGAGTTGGGCAAACACGGGCCCCTGGATATACCCATGCAGATCAACATTTTTCAAAAGGATCCTGTGGCTTTCAAATTGGGAAAAATTGTCAACATTTTGATCAAATTGGGAAAACCTAAACATTATTGTAAACATGCTAAATATATCATATCAAACAAGAATTCAAACACAAATTGATGTCATTCTTCTTTTATTTAACTTTCTTTTCTTTAAGCTGTTAAAATTTTCAACTATATTCTTTCTAAATCATCTAAAATTGATGCGTCTTTGTCATGTCGTACATAAACTATTCACATTGAACTTATTTTTTAACAAATACGTTTTTCACCCGTTTTTATTATTGGGAAAAATGCATGTTAAATTGGAGGAAAATTGGTAATTTTTGGGAGGGGAAAGGGCCGATATTCGGACCTAAAATGGGTCTTAAAAAATCACTGTATACCAGAGGTGGGAACAGGTGCCTAGGAGGAGTAAGCATCCCCTGTCGACCGGTCACACCTGTTGAGAGCCCTATATGTACAAATAAATAAATAACTCTCTCTCTCTCTCTCTCTCTCTCTCTCTCTCTTAAATGAAGTGTAGTACTGACAGAGGTGTTTTATCATGTTTCTATAAATATAACACTTGAAAACTGTTGAAAATGAGATGAGGTGTAATGCCCAGGTGTTTTGATATAATAAAAGGTCTGGGCTAGATTGTTGTAGTAATGGTCATTGAATGGAATTTAAAAGCCACAAGACCATTGTTTGCCTTGAGTTATAAAACTTAAATCTTTCATCTAAAATTTTATTATTTAGATGTACATGTATGTTCTAATCTTTGGTGTAGATAATGAAACTGTTTTGGAAACATGCAGGCTATTTTCCATAGCTCCTGTCAGATGCAACTGAAGTACCATTAAGTTTCTCAAACATTATGTATTTAAATGAGTGCTTCAATTTTAATGCAAACAAATTGCACATATACTATTATAACCCCAACTTTCAAATATTTATTTTCAAGTGCATTTTAAGCAGAATATAAATCATACCATAAGCTAAAAGGAAAATGATCAATAGTGATATAATTCATCAACTTGAGATGTCAGTGCTTTTATTGACTCAGAATAAATAATCTTAGAGTAACTCACTATAATGCTGAATTTACAACACACACACACACACACCCCCCAAAAAAAAATATTTCTATATCCAGCAGAATTTAATGCACATAAATCATTAGTAAATTCCCGAATGAATGCAATTTTATTTCATTTATCATTCACCTGACATTGGACTTCAGCGTGTTAAAGAGTTTACTTTTAGGTTACCATGCGATGTGTAATCAGGTTAAAAGCAAAAAAAGTTTTTTGAAAGTGCACCTGTAATTGTGATCCATGTAGATTACGTGGTGCTCCTAGTGGTCTGGTACAGGAATCGATTACTCATTTAGTCCCCGCATGCTTAGTCCAATAGCTGGGTTACCAGGAGGCTCTGTTTGCCTGGTGAACATACCCCAGTATTATTTTTATCTTAATTTAAGGTACCTTGTATTTATTTCCAGATAACACAAAACACTTCAAGTGTATATATCTTATTGTAGGACTATACCAAAATAAAATATTTACTTTCACTTCTTATAATCCTTTGATCAGCTACTAAACAGGTCTATTCTAAACACACTATTTAAATCATGGTACATTTAATTGTTAACTAAAGAAAGTTCGGTACTGGGAGTCCCGTGGGGATCCGGCCGGGTTAGAATAGGTCCTCAGCACCCCTTGCTTGTCGTAAGAGGCGACTAAATAGGGTGGTGTTTCCGATGAGACCACAAGAACCAAGGCCCTGTGTCAAAGCAGGTGTGGCATGATAAAGATCCCTCCCTGCTCAAAGGTCATAAGTGCCAAACATAGGCCTAAATTTTGCAGCTCTTTAACGGCAGTGGTGACATCTCCATATGAGTAAAACATTCTCAAGCGGGACGTTAAACAATGTACAGCCAACCAAACAGTACTGCTAGTGTACAGTTAGGGGATAGGGGAGATAAAAAGAAAAATAGCCATGCTCATTGTGCTGGGAGATTTTTAATTGCAACAATGTACACCCGAGTTGATTGTCAGGAAGTTAATTCAACGTTGTGCAATATATATATATACATGTATAGTAAATATTTTGAACATATTTTCCATCTTTCTTCAGTTGTCACTGAAATTATAGTGTAATAGCATAGCTGGAAATATTAAAGGAGCAAAAATTGTAAATTTCATGGTTCTTTTGGGTCCAAAGGGGGAGGGGGGGGGCAAGACCTTTAAAACACAGTGCAATCTTTAAAAATCATCTTTATCATATCTAAACATGTACTGGTAGTATATAAAATGGTGCCCATGCAATTATAATGAGCATAAAGGCCTCACTAAAATTGTGAATTCTTTTCTCGATCTTCACCAGAGATCAATGCCCCAGAATGGGGTTATTTGAATCATATACAGTGTAGTTAAAGTGTAAGTTATTAACCTGGGGGAAAAAACTTCTTTACTTTTAAACATATAGAAAATAAGAATATAAAATGGTTGCATAGTTATATCATCTTAAAAGTTTCTTGTTGAAAGGATCGGATCTAGAGGCTCAGAACCCCTGGTTGTGAGGCTACTTGGCACAGTGATTGCTGATGACCAAACCTGAAGCTTCATCTGGCCAAGTTCAAGGTCACTAGCATGAAAAAGACCAACCTATTTGTCCAGATTACAGATTTTTAATGTAGAGATGTCAGAAGCTCATACTATTAGCACACACTGGTTGCTTATCACCAGACAGCATGTCGTAACCCCAACCCATGTCCTTTGTCCAAAATCAAGGTTACTTATGAAAAAAGTTAGAAATATTTGTCATTGGTCATAACTTGTAATTGAAAGACATGAGCAGTTCATATTTGGGACAGTGAGTCATGATCCAGAATAGTGACTTACAAGTGTAGATATGCTAAAAAACCATACAATGCTTAGATATGTAAATTTTGGTGCCCACTCATATGATCTTCAAGATTATGTTGATTGATACATTGTACATGTATAAACATTATCCTATTTTTGATTATCATATCATTTACTTTCTATGATGATAAAAAGGAAATAATTAAATCTAAATACTGGGCATTTAAGTATCACTGATGCAATGACTTCATAATATGAAATGACAAAGATTATCTTCATTTTGTAGAAGAACCAGAGGAAATCCCATCAGCAAACGTCAAGAAGGACCATTTATTGCAAGAGGAGGAAGGTCCCACTGAAGTTCAGGCTGGGACTGACCCCCCAGAGCAAGAGGACGAGGGTCCAGCAAAAGTTAACACTGGGACTGACCCCCCAGAGCAAGAATACGAGGGTCCAGCAAAAGTTGACACTGGGACTGACCCTCCAGAGCAAGAAGAGGAAGGTTCTTACCAAGGGAACCAGACAGATATGGAGGAACCTGCTAGCAGACCGACTGACCTCAGTAAAAGAGGCTCCAGAAACCTGGCTCAGATGGACGGAGAGGAGGTGGACACCAGCAAAATGAAATATGTCGGTAAGTTCCCCGTTATTGATTTCTTTTCCATATTAAATTCATGAAAGTCCTGCCACTCTTAATGTGGGGCAATGATCTAATAAGGTATACATACTCATAGTAAGATTTTTTAGAAAGTGAAAACCTCTTTGAAGACCATGCAATAACCTCCCCCCATTCTAAGAATTTTTATATTATTCTGCAACAGAGGGAGTTCAATGTGCCATAGTGGATGTGATGGATACAGGGTTCACGATGCCAGAGGTCATCGTCATGGAAGGTCAAGGTGTTTTATTTGAGAAGGGAGGCAGGAAGACTCTAGAGATTGTTCAGGTAATAAATAAAATGCAATGTATCATTTATTTTTCTTTGGGATTATTTTTCTTTAGACTTGAAGTTGATCAAAGATTACATTTATATGCTGTCATTTAATGTTCTAATGTACTTACTGATAAGTAAAGGAATATATATAGCTCTCTTTGTAAATTAATAAAGTGTTAAGATGGGGTGTTAGATCATCAAACATTAAGCCTGATGACAGTCTTTGTCACTTCCAGGTACATGTACATGTAGATCTACAATGAGTTAAGAAGAAATAAAATTATAGATTGCTGAAGAATTAAATAAGATATTTGTCATAGTGATATAATGAATCTTGCTGAGTAAGAACACAGATATCATAGAAATCAAATCACAGTCACAGAAAAGTTTTTTGGTGGGTTTTTTTTTCAAGTATATCTCTGACTATGATTTAAGGTTGCTGTTGCTGACATAGCTGTCACAAAGTAATTTTACCATGCCTTAAAGCCAACACAGCAAATATGTCTGCAACCATTATTGAAATGGTATTTAACAGCCTCAAATCAGCTTTATAAAAAAAAAGAAGATTGACATCAGCAATTTTCTGTGTTTTATATACCTCTTACTATACACTATAGCTGTTATGACATGGCTGCAGTAAATGTTGTCAGAAGTCTGCACATCATTCTTGTGCCTGCTGATAACTGCATATTATGCATTATGTATTATGTTTTATTAACTTCATCTGATGTCAGTGATCAGCCAGTCAGAATGTAGCATTGCTGTTAACAACCACGCAATTATTGTAAGGTTTCTCAGAACTTTTCATTGATGAAGTTTATTGCATTTACTAAGTATTTCGCTGGTTTTGTCGACTAGGTGATCCATGATGGTGATAGCTTGAGGCCTGTGATTGGTGGATTCAGTTCAAAAGAGTCAAAGGTCAAGGACAAAGAAGATAATTATATTCAACAGTTCAACTTAGAGGGAGAATACAAATTTGCCGTGTAAGTCTAAAGAGAGGTATATTTTATATGATGTGGTTTTTATATTAAAAGACCAAAGCTGTTTATCTTCATATAGAAAATTGGTAGGAGAGAAGACAGGATTATTGAAGGAGTCAGATAGAGATCTAGTGGCCAAATACTGTAAAAGTGATTATTTACATGTGAGGGGAATTTACATTAATTACGCAGTCACGTAATAAGCGCGTATGTTTTCCCCACACATATATATACTTATAAATATGTGATATAGTAATATTATATTCAGTTACCGCGTACTTTTCCTCCACGCGTAATGTTGGACTTGGAAAAACGCGTACATAACCCCAGCGTAAATAACCACCTTTACAGTACCACAATATTCAGGGATAATAATCAACTTTATAAGCCTTTATAAGTTGTGGGACATCTATGAACTTTATATTGAAAAGTATCAAGGAATATTCATCCATTTTTTAGTTCCAAAATACGATGTACCCCATTAACTGTGATTGTTAGACGACGGCTGCCACTGAGGGCAGAGGTCACGGATGAAGGGTTCAACCCCAAAATCATTGCCATTGAGCAGGGAGACACGGTTGAATGGTCTTGGAAGGATTGTTCAGTTCCTCACAGCGTACAGGAAGTGAATTATCTGTTTGACAAAGGAGTGTTTGTTAAAGGCCAGTGGTCAGATGGAGCGAGGTAAATGTTTACATCCTCTGTAGATTCTCTGTGAACAGATTTTTATGATGGACAGTTAAAGTTTCCTATTTGTGATTTGTTTGAAGTTTTGGTTTATGTGTTGATGACTGTCTAAACCTTTTAACGTTTCTTTATAGATACATCTTATAATATATAAATTATCATACATGTAGATGGTTTCTAAAAAGATCTGTATATTTTTTTTCAGTAATGTTGTTAGAACAATTACAGGAGACTTTTCCAAGAAATTTCCGTAAGTATTTGAAGTAGAAGCATTTTTAAACCATTAATATTTAAAATTGTCAGACTCTAGGTTTCTTTTTTTAACATATAACTTCATTCCAAATATTTTAGTATAAATATGTATGTAATTATATTTCCTTTCATTTTTAATCAGGCGTCCAGGAGTGTACTATTTCCAGACGGAGAGTGCGGAGCTTCACAAGCAGCATTTCTGTGTTGTTAGGGTCAGACAAAGTATCAGGTACTGAAACAATGCTGTATTTCTTTAAGTTACTCTTAGACCAACAACTATTCCCCCTCATCTATTCCTGTCAGTATCAGAGTACAGGTCTTTTTTTTTTTATTTTATTAGAAAATCTGAGAGAGAAAAATACTATTAAAGAAACACTACTGTTGTAAGGTCCTTTAGTTTTTGCACAGAATCTTCAGAAAGGACAGTATATTGTAATGTGATTTTCCTCTACCACAGGGAGTATAAGGTGGAGATATCGGACAGGGCATTCCATCCCCCAGTGTTACTGATAGAGACTGGGGACAGGGTGTGGTGGTACTGGGACAAATATAAGGTAGGTCCAACATTCAGACAGTGAGTCATAACATGGAAGAAAAAAATACACTGGTGCATTGTACTGCATTTTCCCCCCCAGAAATATGTAGTCAAATTAACTATAACAGTTTTATAATTTAAAAACAAACCCAGAAGTTTCTGAATTGAAAACTTTTAATGGATGGGATTTGAGCTTATTAAAAAAAATTGACTTCATTATTTATATTTTTTGAATACCGATACGGATATATAATTATGTTAATGTGTTTCACTTATTACAGTGCAAAAAGCACCATTGTGTGTACCAGATTGAGGCTCCAACATTGGACCAAGATGATGAGGAGCCGTATCAACCAGTTCAGAATGGTTTCCGGTGGAGTCAACCGAGGTAGAGAAGTTAATCATGGGTTTGAAATCACACTGATTCTCCATTAAGTCCCCACTGAAATGAAAATCAAGCAATGAAATCATAATGTACGTATTGTAATTCTTGAATTTTAATCATAATTATGTAGATGATCTTTGATGAGTTTTAAATTTGTGTTGCAGTAAGCAAGGGCTGCTCTCCCATGTATTCATGGAGCCAGGTGTTTTTTATTACTCGGACCAGAACTTCCAGGAGGCAGCTGAATACATCGGTACCGTGATTGTCAAACCCAAACCAAAGGAGCATCGGGTCATGATCCAGGAGAAGGGCTTTGACCCAGGTAAATAATATTTGCACAGTAAAAATGCAGTTATAAATCCACATATAAATCATGCAATTACTGTGCAGTTATAAATTATTATTATTATGCTCCCTGTTAGTTTCTTCCGCAATAGTCTCATAATGCACAGTTATTTATAAACATACATTGTCACTATTTCTTTCGTGTCTTTATTTCTTTTTTGGCCTGTTCAAATTTTTCATATAGTAAACTGAAATGTAAATATTTTTCATATTCCATGCCAAAATATAGTATAATCAAAATGTAACATCATTATATGTAGTGAGTTGTCCATGCAATCATTTTCAGTGTATGACCGAGTAACAGATGGATTGTTCATTCTTTATTGGAGTCTAATGTGACGTACATGTATTTAGAAGATGAAATTAGACATTGAAAATATGATACTGCAAATTTATCGTAGTTTTGATTTCACAAATGTTAAGTTTGCAAGTTTGAATTGTGATTTCTTATATGGTAAACAGTGTAAATAGTTTTATAATGTGACTGACTTCTACAGCGACATCAGAAAATTTTTCAGATAGGTCGAAATTAAATCCACTGTGACAATGAGTGCTCCCCGTGTAACAGACCGTTGCTGAATTTTACCTTTGAAGATGAAGAATGAAAACTTAATTGATGTAGTAGAAAAATAAAAACTTTGTTAAAAAAATCATGTATTACTCGAAAAGATAAGACCATTCCTCTAGATGTGTATTAATTTGATGTTTGCTTAATATCACCTTTACTCACTATACTGAATGAGTAGGAACTATATTTCTATCTGTCTGTGAACAGAGGTGATAAGGATCAGGACAGGGGAGATAATCTCATTTTTTTACTAAGAGTTACCTTACTGAATGAGTAAACACTATATTTTTATCTCGCTGTAACAGAGGTAATAAGGATCAGGACAGGGGAGAGAATCTGGTTTTGGTGGAACCCCATTCTGTTTTCCAAAAAGAATATCCAGGTGTTATTGAAAGAGGTGGAAAAATGTCTGAATCCAGCTACAAAACGACCTTCAACCCCTGAGGATGAATGTAAGTCACCTCTAAAGTTAAAACACTCTTAGATTTAGCCATATCAAGTGTTGTAGGTACATGCACATAAGCTTTGAAGTGTTCTGCCAGTTTAGATCATTAGTCTAGAAGTTATTTAACTGGAACAACACGGAGATGGTTTGAGTTAATGTAAATGACTTCTATATATTGTGAGACTTAATTCTATGATCTTGTGTTATTATACATTGTGATAATATCAGCTAAACAAAATTTTCATGAGCATTCAATTTGTTCATAACCATATATATACAACATTATTTATGATTATTCATTTTTAATATCAAGACATACTTGGGTCCATGAATGCAAACATGAACTTTAGAATGCATCCAATTTAACATAAAGATGTCTGATATGAAAATTGATTTAGGCTAGGTATATGATTTCCATTATTTGGAATTAGGAGGTCTAGATTACTTGTTTCTGTTTACTGTTGTATTTTGACTTACAGCTAAATACCAGCACCCAGACGAGGAGACGGTGAAGTTGATGACAGATGTAGGGTTCTCATCAGTGTTTTACTCCACAACTGGCGTTTACCAATACAGAGTGCGCAACTCCACGGTGTGTTCTGTGATCGTCAGCCCTGGGGAGAAGGTCAGTGTAGGACAGGAAGTGATGTCATAGTATAAATTATTGCACATGTGCATTGTAGGTAGTACTACATGTTATTAAAATTCTTTCTTCAATGAGTCATGCTTTTATTTTGGCTTAGAAAGAACAAAAGAAACAAGATTTGAAATGATATGTTCAAAACAGTAGAATAAGTGATTTTTGTTATTCATCTGGTCTGAGTTCTTATGTGTGTACTTGATAAATTGAAGTTTTCATTAAATACTAGCATATTCTGTTAATGGTTATTTAATCTTTTTATGTTTAATTATCACCCTTAAATCTTATTTCCTTTTTCACAGAATCACACCATACACTTGACCGACAGTGGTCCAGAGCAGAAGGTCATCATGTCTGTCCGACCCAATGACAGGGTCTGGTGGGTGTGGCAGAGCACCAAAAAACAGCACAATGTCATGCAGGTCTCCCATCAGGGCGACCCCTTTCCGGGAGGATTCTGCAGCGGAATGGCTCGAGACTCTCCTTCTGCTTTTGTACACACATTCAAATTCCCAGGAGTGTTTTATTACAAAAGGTATAAAGTTTGGTGTGCTGAATCTGCTATTTGAATTTGTAAAATTTACTACTTCATTTAAGGATTTTAGTTTGATTATATCTTGAACAAGAATTGTTGACAAAATGAAAATTTAAATCGCAGAATTTTAGGCCAATAATTAGATACTGATTTTACAGTCAGTCCTCACATGCAGTGTGTAATATGCAAAATTCTACTATTTAGTCAAAGTTTGCCAAAGATATTTGGAGCAGTTGTTGTGACCACCCAGCCAGTGGTTCATGAGGTGGAAGTTGGTCCAATCATACGACCTGACCCCATCTCGGTCAAAGTTCATGATATTGTGTGCTGGATCTTCAACACTTCACAAAAGGAGAATGTGATGGAGATCGACCACCCAGACCAAGTGGTGGAAAACCTGCAGTGTGAAGAAGTCAGTCCTAGGTAAGCCGGCACAAAGTCTGTATGTCTGTCTGTGAGATCCTGGTATCTAACATTATCCATTCTTTTCTTTTTAAGAATGGTGACTTGAAATTGTTGAATTCATAGTACCTTATTTGATACTTTTCAGATTGTGCATGTAGTAGTTGTGGAGTTTAGTTGAGTACTTGATTCACATTCAGATTATGACTGGTTTACTTGTAGGTGTTGTTTGAGCAAAGCCATCGACAGGACAGGTGTCATTCATTTCTACAGTAAATCCTTCAACAAACAGAAGAAAAATATTGAAAATGTAAGCAGTTGTTAAGTCTTTATCATGAACAGGAAACCAGGGAAGCATTTTACAAAAGAACTTACGATTTACCACCAACTTTACACTCTGGAATTTTCCTGTCTATTGCGAGATCATTCACTCCAATGCATAATGGTGGGAAAATGTTAAAAATTAAACCTCAGAAATGTTTTGATTAAATCATTTGAACTTATAACTATGAAATGCAATTTAAGACTTAACTTTTTCGTAAGTTTTTTGTAAAACGGGCCCCAGGATCACTGTGAATACCTTTGATACTTATGCTTTTAAAAGATTTTGCATGCTAAATAGAAATGATTTTAATTTCACAAATAGATCTTTTTCATTCAGTCTTTGAAATTTAACGCATGTTTTGAAAATTGGCAGTATTGATTTGCAAAACCTTCTCTCCTTAGTACCTGGGTGATGTGAGATTTAGCAGTGTTATTAGTGATGAACGTTATGACAACACCGTCATCAAGTTAGATAAACATGGATTCCACCCACATTTTGTATACGTACAGAAGGTAAACAATGTCTTTATATTCAATCATTTATGTATCAATTGCTGTAATCTTTATAATTTTCATTTATAACAAGAGATTCATCACAAAGAAAGACAACTTCTGAGATACAATGACTAAAGATTTAGCAAAACTGATTGTATCATATCTTGGACCTGTTGCAAATATTTTCTTTGGTACAAAATCTGATTTTATAATCAGAATGATTGACAAAATTTCAAAACTACTTGAAGTTAAGTGGACTTGATTTCTTTTCCAGGGAGAGAGTGTTCGATGGACCTGGATCAGCACGGACGAAGAGCACAACATAATTCATGTTACCTCTCCAGACAGCAAGGTAAGGCGAGTGAGTGACAGATACTGTACAGTGTAAACAATGAATGACAGATACTGTACAGTGTAAACAATGAATGACAGATACTGTACAGTGTAAACAATGAATGACAGATACTGTACAGTGTAAACAGTTAATGACAGATACTGTACAGTGTAAACAGTGAATGACAGATACTGTACAGTGTAAACGATGAATGACAGATACTGTACACTGTAAACAATGAATGACAGATACTGTACAGTGTAAACAATGAATGACAGATACTGTACACCGTAAACAATGAATGACAGATACTGTACAGTGTAAACAATGAATGACAGATACTATACAGTGTAAACAATGAATGACAGATACTGTACAGTGTAAACGATGAATGACAGATACTGTACACTGTAAACAATGAATGACAGATACTGTACAGTGTAAACAATGAATGACAGATACTGTATACTGTAAACAATGAATGACAGATACTGTACAGTGTAAACAATGAATGACAGATACTGTACACCGTAAACAATGAATGACAGATACTCTACACCATAAACAATGAATGACAGATACTATACAGTGGAAACAATGAATGACAGATACTGTACACTGTAAACAATGAATGACAGATACTGTACAGTGTAAACAATGAATGACAGATACTGTACAGTGTAAACAATGAATGACAGATACTGTACACTGTAAACAATGAATGACAGATACTATACAGTGTAAACAATGAATGACAGATACTGTACAGTGTAAACAATGAATGACAGATACTGTACACAGTAAATAATCAATAAATAAGCTTTCCCTCTTGTACATGTATTGGAATTTACATAAAGGGTCACCCCCCGTACAAAGGGAGCTAATTTAGAAGTGCTCATACGATGTTAAAATAAAAATCTTCTCGAGAACCATAAGAGTCCATAATGTGAAGTAAATCTGAAGGCATCCTTGTGTATTGTATAGCTCACAGTATGACCCACTTGGCCAGTTTTTATTATTTACATAGGAATAAGAAAAACATATGATAGTGCTTGAAAATCTTCTCCATAACTACAAGGGTACAATTATATGTTGAATTAATATGCAAGCTTCTTCATGTTAATTAGATTGAAGCTTGTTCAAGCCATGACCCAGTGTTCAGGGCAGGGGTCATAAAATGGGTGTAAAATTTGACACAGGAATGTGGGAGAATTTTCCAATCATTATGCAAGCTTCACAGAGGTAGATTTATAGGTTGTTTTATACTGTGACCTTTTGGGTCAGAGCAGGACTGTAATATTGGGACGTAATGTTTCGTATTGGAAAATGCCATTCCTCAGGTGAGCAATGTGGCCTCTGGGCCTCTTGTTTTTATACATCATTGTGTACAACTTATAATTCACATTTTCAGTAATTTCATTTCATTTTGATTTCATAATTTTATTTCCATGATTATGGTAGTGAAAATAAAACTACTCAGTAATATAAATATTTCATTCTTTTAAAAGAATGTTATTATTTGTGAAAATAATTTCGGATATTATGTGTCGATACTTTGATACTTTATCAAACATTGTATTTGTTACCTACAGTAATAAGTTAAGAGTCATATATAGCGAGATTTTTTCAAATCCTGCCCAAAAACTATTCTTTAACATGTGATGAATAATCAGTAAATCATTCATGATGTGTACTTATTTTGATGTGGTTCATATTTGAGCACTTCTGGCAGTTAAGCAAGACCTCTACTTCATGACTGTACTAATCTAAGATATGAATATCTCCATTCATCCATTATCATATGCAGAAGAAGTGCTATATCGTGATTACACCAAAGAGTTCATCAGCTCCAATTGCATCTTCCCAAGTCAAGGGTTTCTGATCTACCCCCCTTTATATGGAGTGGAGCGGATCAGAAACCCTTGACATGGGAAGATGCTCCATATTGGGGGAAATTTTAGATATGCTAAAGTGATTCCACACACAGTATTCTGCAAAGTATAATTTATAAGAGCAGAAATACATTTGTTATTGTCTTGCTTTATCAAGGATCGTAATGGCCAAATGAACCCACAAGTGAGTCTGTATATATATGTATTAAACTGTTTCCAAACAATATCATGAGTTCATATCTACCACTATATACATGTACAGAGGTAGCCACAGTCTTAGTAGTACTTAGAGTAAAATTCCCTGTCTAGTGTATATGTATTTAACTCTTTTTATTTAAAGCTCATCTCTGGACGTAGGAAATTTAAAATTAAGTCAATCCTTTCTCTCCCTCTCTCTGTAAATCTTTTTTATAATTTCCACCCTTCTGTTCATATCAATACCATCTAGTTTTTAGTATAACTTCTATATAATAATTGTTTATTATAAACAGAAATGTGCAAAACAGGTGAGCCATTAAAAAAGAGATATTGCAGGAATCACAAAATATTTAATGTACATTACGTTTCATAGAAGGAACAGCCTAATATGACAAGATCTTATAACATTGGTGATTTTAATATTTGTTGTCTTGAAAATTTCAATTCAAAGTCTTGAAAACAAATTTCATAAACACAAACAATCAAACTCCAGGCATTGAAATACTATAAATTGAATTTTCTAATGCCCACTTTTATTTATGACTCTTACCTTTTGTATGTTTTTCGTGCAATTTCAGCTATGACATTACTTATTAATTGTAATACTCATTTTGATGTCATAGTACTTTTGTACAGTGTATATGTAGCCTTGTGTTTCACTACTATGATAAGTAAGCACAGCTGAAGACTGGTAACATGGTTGAAATATTTCAAAAAAGTGTTTAGAATTTTATTTATGATTTTAATTTATTGGAAATAACAATTGTATATAATTATGTTGATTTAAAAAAAGTACAGTAAACTGCATTGTATATTATGTACTTCATTTGAAAGCTTTTCAAGACGTTGAATTGAATATTTCATGATCATGGTGTCTTTTCAAGATTTTTTTAAAAATTAGATCATTTTGTCCAACAGGAGCCTCTTAATGTTGTTGGTGGTGTCAAATCATTTAACAGCGGCAAATCTGTTAAAAATAACAGCTTTCTCCACACTTTCGATGAACTTGGAAATTTCACTGTGGCTTCCCAGGGTGCACCTGGATATTCCTGTACAGTTAATGTCATATCATCAGGTAAAATATTTCCTTGGACTGCAAATTAATTATATCATGTTATCTAATTAGGTTCCGATCAAGGACAAAATTGTGTCTGGAATTCGTGGATTTCGAAGTGGCATTATGGAGAAAAATCGGGAGTTTTTGCACACGTTTGATAGGATTGGACAGTACTTTGTAATGTCTGAAGGGGCGCAAGATGAAATCTGTACTGTTTTTGTGGTAGATGGTAAGAGAGGAGTGAGTTTTGGGGCTTATTAATAGCTAACATGCATTTAGAGTTAAAGAAAAATGCAAGAATTTCTACTGTTTCCTGTAAGGCTGGGCATTGTGCTTTTAATGTGCTTCTCTGATGCTGACCGAAGATCCAGAGTTTTGACATTACATTTTGCATTTATCAACATTCATGAAAAATTTAATGCCTAAATAGACATGCAGTTTGTATTACTGTGAATAACTTTTGAGTTTTAAAAATTAATTTTGAATTTTGTGTACTAATTGATTTGGGTGTCATAGGCTCATTTTTTGTAGATTTTTATGTGCATTCATAATAAGAATGATGAAATGCGTATTTGACATTTAGAAATGGCTTCCATTGTGCAGCATATTCTTCTGTATGGCATTCCAGAAATCTGACTTTGTTAAAATTCGTTGCTTAATATCTTAGATATAGAAAAAAGAATCTTTTGAAATTCATTGATATTCTTTTAAAAGTCAGAAATTCAGTTTGAAATATGGTACATTTTGTTTCTTGTGATTTCAGTATGTTTTCTTTACAATGACTTTTTGTTATACATGTATGATGCTGCAGACATTTTGTGCTTGGGTTTGATTGTGAAGTGTCACTAGGACACGTAATGGATGTTTTAGTTCTGGAATATTGTAAGTTTGATGTGCGCTTCATGGTTGTGCATTTTGAACTTTCATTATTAGCTGAACATGTAAAGGAGCCTGCCATAGCTGCGAATTTCTTAAATGGAGGAACCATTGACCAGTTCAGCAAAATAGAACTGACCTGTGAGACATTAGGATCCAAAATCTTCTACACCACTGATGGATCCCCTCCTGAGCTTCATATGGAATCAGCCAAGGTAAAAAAAAAAAAATACAGAGATAGTTTTTCTTATCAGCCAGTCAATAGACCTATTTGTGATTTATTTGTCAAAGTTAAGTTTTAAAATATCAATATCCAGAATTGATCATGGTATAGATTGTCTCATTGGGAAATCGACAGTACGTCATGTGTAATATTATACAGAAATCGATAATGATAGAACTCTTCACGAGAGAATATCATTTCCCTTAGTAATGGCAGACATGGGGGTTTACTGTTTAAGATCCTTAATCTTCACAAATCTCAGCCCTCGGAGATAAAACTCTTAAGTGTTTTTTGTTACAAGATATCTCAAAAATTTTGTCTGTATGCATTTAGCTGTACAGTCCAGAAAAAGGAGTCATTCTGAAGAAACATGGACTGTGTTTTGTAAGAGCTATGGCAGTCAAAGAGGGACTTCTCAACAGCTCCATATTTACATCCAAGTGAGTAACATCATTTGGATTGGTGCACGAAGATATCATTTACCGATACTTTTCATTGGAAGTAAATTGTCAAGGATGGACTGTCACTGTCTCATTATTTCTTGCCCAAGAAAGTAGGTCATAATTGTTTTAAGATTGCATGCATGATTATTTCGATTTTTCATTATCATCATTAAAGAGTAGTAAAGATATCCTTACAAAGCTTGCTCCAAAATGTAACACAGTGGATCTGCTTTTATTTACAAAAGTTTTGATTTTTACACAGTGGAATTTATTCCTTATATTTACTATTACTACTTATGTTTTGTAAGTAATAAACAGAGTGATTATGCTATTTTGATTTTATTCTATTTCTTGATACATGTAAAAACACTGACTTTTCAACTTAAAAGAAAATCTAAATAATATACATGTATATTATGAAAAATAGATTTCTAATTTGTTTCTATTATAAGGATATAAATAGAATGTTGGCATGGGTAATGTCTCCATAATCAGCTTCACCAATGACCAGTATACAAATCTTTTCAAGATCTCTCCACAACCTGGAAATTGTACTTATAAATTTTAGTGTTAGTATTACTACATGCAGTACTTAGTTCAGTATCAAATTTCTTGCTGTGTGTAAACTAACATGAGAAAAATAAACTCAGGTGAAAATGTCCATATCTGCTGTATGTGATGTTACATGTAATCATTATTTATACAGGCAAATGTGCCTCACATGAATTGCTGAAAAGTGATTCGTGTGTCTGAAATTCACATTGAAATATCCACATGAATTTCACATTAAATTATTCATATTTGACATGAAATTCACGTGAGGCACATTTGCCTGTAATAGTTTTTCTGATATGACCATCAGATGATGTAAAAAATATACTTTATAAAGTTTTCTAAAACTTTCAAGTGATGACACATAGGACAGTCATTTTTGGGCCTTTAGATGATCTTAAATTATTTTTCATTCTTTCTAGTCGATATTGGGTGTTAGCCAAAGATGGCACCGTGGATGAAAGTTCATCAGAAACTGAATCCTCAGAACAGAAAAGAGAGACAAGTCAAACACCCCAGGTAAAAATAGCAAGCATCAGTAGTGTAGCTCTTTATTCAGGTCAAAGGAACGAAAACTCTCTGATAGGTATTATGTTTTATTAAAATTGAGAATTTACTGTTTTATTTTAGCACATTCAAAATTCTGTGCAATCAAAGTGCAGTTTGATATGATCATAAGAAAGCACATCTGTCTTGAACGTTAATAGATTAGAGAGAGTGTTTTATATTTTTGCACAAGCCATGCATGAGCACTATTGCTTCAGTGTTCAAAGATGCTACACTGTGAATCATGCTAGATTAAATATCTAAAACATTAAAAATTTGCAATCAGAACCTTAGTCATTCTGTTGAGTGGCAGTATATATATGTATGTTTTGTTGCTTTTCGAAAAGCTTAACAAACATTCAATTTATCCTTAATAAAACTTTACTGGACAACAGTCATGTAGATGTGCAAACTGTTTTTAAATATTAGCGAGTTGGAACTTGTAGAGTTACAAAAAGGGTCCATAATTTCTAAAAATCATGTCTGTAAATGCTTTGGATGAGTATTGTAGCCAGGCTATAGTCATCTTGTATTTTGTAGAAGAATGATAACTGGGACTGGTGGAGCTGTGCGCCGACCATCAAGGCATGCTTCACTGACCCTGGGGTCATGGAGGTCTTCTGGGAGGAGCCTAATGCTGTCCAGAAAAAACTCATCAGAGGTTACCAGGTATGAACTCAATATTTACCTGTCGATGTCCATTCAGTAGAAATCATGATTAGGCATGAAGTGATTTTGACATATCATCGCTGCGCTTCCAAAACCTCCGAAGTAAAAATCTGCACAAATTGCGTTTCTTTCCACTTCAGAATTAATTATGTAATCTGTATACCCTCAAAATATTGTATACAATATTTAAGTTTTTTATGCTACCTGTAACTTGTTTGGACTTTTGAAATGTTTTCTTTTCTGCAGCAAAGTGATGCTGCTTTGATATTATTAGACTTTATTACTTTTGCAGAATATTGTACATTTTGTTTTGATATTTAATTTTTAAGAAAATGTTTTGCTGAAATGATAAATATTTGTGAATATTGTTCCAGTATTGTTTTACCTAAATAATGTTTTAGGGTACAAATGTTTAGGAAAACAATTTCAAACAGCATTATGACCAAATATTGAAGGAAAATCAAAGTCAATCCAAACTAGTACTGTGGGGAGATATGTGTTTCGTTTAATTCTGGGACAAATTTACTGACTTGTTTTGAATTAATTTGGAAATTTCATGTGACATTTGAAATAACAAAAAGTTGTTTGTACCAAGAAATTGTCACAATCATATGTCAGCTGTACTCTTTATAAGATGCAGTACCCTGTAGCATCAAATGTAAACCACCATGTCAAAAACAGCACTAATGATATTCACTTGTGTAAGATGAACTGAATTTTTGACTGTCTTGAAAAAAACCCATCAAAATACGAGATAGGAACTTTTGGAAGTGCAGCGACAATATGACATATGTCTCAGTCTTTAGGGGGTGTGGGTGGAGATTTGAATGGAATATCTAGTCCAATGTGCTAAAGTATAGATACTGTTCCGTGGTCCTAACTGTTGATTTTATAATTTAATAGCAATTTAGTTATTTCCAGTAATATCTTTTAAGTAGAGTACACACTCTCACATCTAAATAATATTTTTTGTACAATAATAAAAACGTTGATTTAGAATTTCGGGTGTTTTTTCACAGATTTTCCTGAATGGTGTGGCTTACTGCGACATGTTCCCGGCCAACAACAACAGCCTGAATCTCACAGGACTGGCAGGAAACCGGATGTACGAAGTCTATGTGGAGGTCTACTCACTGGACAGAAAACTCAACCCCCAGTCATCAAACAAACTGGTGAGTCCTCCAGCTTATGTGTTGTCCAATTTTCCATCTCAGCAGAAAATCATTTATCTCGATCTTAACACATTGTATTAGATTCAAACTTTGTATGAGATGAATAAATTTATTCATGTGAAGGACCATTTCTTCCAAAGGGATCAAGATAACTGAGAAATAGTGGGGGAAAAAGAATAAATGATCATTTAAAACTCATGAGAAAAAACATACATGTGTAAATCATATAAAGGAAATAGTTCATAGAATATATGAAATTTAGCGTCGAGTGATTGTCAAATGATGATAAGCACTTAAATGAGTAGGAAGTCATACATATTTTTTTCTTCCTTACCAGACATTGAAGGTGCCATTGATGACGAAGGAAGGTGGACCAGTGATCTCCCTTGAGCGGACCAACAAGCAGGACGCTCTGGTAGTGGTGTGGATGTCTATAGATACCACGGAGTACCCTATTAAGGGCTACCTAGTGTTCCTCAACGATCAGCAATGTGGAGCCATGGTGAGTCAAAGTGATGTTGTTTGTATCTAGACAATGTAATGTTGCAAGGGACTTGTGGGTGTGCATGTTATGTGATTTATTATGCTCAGGTCTTGTATGACCCCCTTCCCCCTATTGTTTTGGGGTAAAATAATGAAATGTTAAGCAAAATGGACATTGAGTAAGGAAAATGGTTTCTGAGTCCTATGTGATTCACCATACCTCACAAACAGAGTTGATTACCATATGTACATGTATGAACCCTATAAATATTACAATTTGTCAGATATATTGAGTTTCTGGTTGTGTACTGTGCAGAAGGAGAGGGTTAGTCCCATAAGAACTCCTATATTAGCCATCAATGTTATCACAGGAGAGAAATCTGTTTTAAACCACAAAAAATTGTTCTGAATGAAGATGAATAATTTCACTATCATTTCATGCAACCATCTCATTTTACAATCGAGAAAGCCATTGTTAGAAGCTTGATATACAAATGTTACCTAAAAACTGAAACTGTTTTTATTTGATTTAACGCCTAATTTTACACAAAGTATTCATTGGTGTTGTACTTGTATAATATAAAAAGCTTTAAAAGAATAAGCAATAATCATATACATGCAAACACACTCTACATATACTAAACTAAAAACATGTACATTAAAACTGTCTAAACAAATGTGTTTTCAATTTGACTTTAAAAGTGTGTAAAGATTTGGACTGTCTTATTTCAGCCGGTAAACTGTTCTACAGTCTCGGACCAATGGTTCCGAAACTTCTATCACTGAAAGTTTTACACCTGTTAAAAGGAACAATGTAGCAACTCTCAGAAGACTGAGCGGAGCGCAAATTTTTATTTGGTACCTGTTTCGTTAAAAGTTCTGTTAAATACAATGGTGCTTCACCCACATGACACTTATACATGAAGGTCATTAATTTAAATGATATTCTAGAATTGATAGGTGACCAATGTAGATCAATGAGCTAGAGCTGTCAAATTTCTTACGATTTAATACCAGTTTCGCACCCATGTTTTGGATTCTTTGCATTTTACATATTTCAGTCTGTGCTATGCCGTATAAAATCACCTATCTACCAATACATGTTTATTTAGTATAAGGCAGGGGGCAGAAGGGTTCATCTCTTCCACTCTTTATCTCACCAAATTCTCTTTCTTTTCTCCCCTCCTCTTTCCCTTTTCATCTCCCTTCTTTCTGCATCATCACACCCCCTTTTCTCACTCTCTAGCTCCCATCTATACTCCCCTCCAACTTCTCTCACCTCCTTTTACCCTGTCCATCCCCACATCTGCCCTGTCCATCCCCACATTTAGACATCATTGTCCACTGTATTTGACCACCTCTGAGTAGTCTACTTAGATTTTCATGAAAGGTAGTCTATAGACTTGATATGGTTAAATGATATGACAAAGAAAAAAATTCAGATCTAAAATATCAAATGATAATGCTATTTTATACCACTATTTTGGAAATAAGAATTATTTTCTGGTACTTAAAATTACATGTATTAGTTCTATGATTGGTTGTATAGTGTTATAGTATTCCAGAATTAGAAACATTACGCCCCTTTGATATCCACTATGGGTGTGAAGGTGAGAAGGTACTTAAAATTACATGTATTAGTTCTATGATTGGTTGTATAGTGTTATAGTATTCCAGAATTAGAAACATTACGCCCCTTTGATATCCACTATGGGTGTGAAGGTGAGAAGGTACTTAGAATTACATGTATTAGTTCTATGATTGGTTGTATAGTGTTATAGTATTCCAGAATTAGAAACATTACGCCCCTTTGATATCCACTATGGGTGTGAAGGGGAGAAGTTATGTTTGCTGGATTACACATTTAATTTGTTACTTCATTTATCTTTGAACACGCATGATTTTGTTTTCTCCCTTGAATTGAATTATTAATATATGAAAAGTTTGTACTAATCATTAAATCTTGAGCAGTATTTTCATCTTTTATGTATGTTCACTTTAATAAGTTTTAAAATTGATTGAACTTGTTGCAGGATATTGTTGGAATACTTTAAACCCCTTGACATGGCTTTAAGATTTAATCCATTTTATACTTCAATAGACTGTTTGGTTTCATTTGATAGAAGGCTGATATTTAAATACAGTTACATGATTTTAAATGTCTATATTGCTCTTTCTTAACTATACATTTTAAGTCTGTTCAGTTCTGTTAAGCACAGTGATATGTGGAACTACATGAAGTATTGGGAGTTTTTTGCTATTTATTTTATGACACTGTTATTGTTAATTTCCTCTTAATTTTTGGTAAGTATTTTTACGCCTGTATGTTAGTAGTGCTTAGTAGTTTGAACTCGTTTCTGTGAATGTTTTAATATAAAACATCAGGCAATTTATAATAGACATGTATCATACTGTATATAGGTAATACTGGACGAAATGCATATCAAGCATTTACTCAGAATAGCGATTGAACAAAATCATGCACACAGTTTCACCAGCAATAACATCAAAATGTTTTATTACTGCTTACATTACGTAAGAATTACGAGAAATAAAAATCCCTGCAGGCCTTGCACTAGATCGATTTACTGTACAGTTGATATTCGCAGTCCATGTTAATCTTGTCGCTGATCAGAAACATCTACATCTATACATAAACTGTTTCTGCTATCAATTCATAAGATTAGATTATATTCAGAGAGTATACCGATCTCTATTGGGTCAGGGAATAGTGGACAGGGGTCCCACCTCTCCTACCTCCATCTCTCTCCTTCCTACCAATCCTTTTCTCTCCCTTTCCTTTTTTCTCTTTTTCTTCCGTCTCTCCTTTTTCCTGCTCCCATCTGTCCCTTTTTCCTCCCTCTCCCTGCTTCCTCCCATCTCCAGCCCGCTTCTCCCCCTTCTCTCCCTGCTTCCTCCCGTCGCCAGCCTGTCCCCCCCCCCCCTTCTCTCCCTGCTTCCTCCCGTCTCCACCCGCTCCCCCCTCCCTTACACCCTGTCCACCCCCACCTCTATGACAATTAGATTACTTCTGACTTAATTCACCAAGTGTCAGAGCATATTGAAATTACACTTCTCAGACATATTTGAATTACATACTCTCCAATATTTAGCAATGGGGTCCTCATCAAACAATTCATTTTAGAATTTTCAGGAGCACTTAGAGTACCGCTGTTTGAAGATCAGCTATTACAAATACTTATATTTTTCACACTCAATATTTATACATTGTATAATGCTTTAAAATGCGTATTGATTATATGGACAGTTCCTTCCATTATCTGATGTTCACGTGTTTACTTTTTCCTCTCATGCAAGCTCTGTTTGTATTTTAACATTGTTCCATGGGAAATGAATTCTTAGTCGATAAACACTTGGTATTTCAGCACACCTCAAGTGTAATATTTGTTTTATTTATTGTTACAGGTGAAGAGGAAAGTTCTCAATTATTCATGTCGACATTATCAGGTTTCAGTCATAGTCCGTAGTGCTCTTGACTGTATTGGAGTTTCCTATAGCAACCCTGTTTTATTTTTCAGCTTGTGCCTGATCCAGATAAGAACCGATGTAAGGTTTTCATTGGTGGATGTGAACTGAATAAGGAGCATAGGATTTATGTTGTGGCTCTTCCTAAAGGTGTGTTTTAAAATCTCAATTTGTTTGCAATGTCAAAATATATTGGTCCATTTACTAACAATGTAGTCTTTGGAAGACAGTTCAAGTGTCTATTCAATGAAGAAATTTTTGTTCATTTCAGTTTGGTTTTATAAGTGTAATTTGTTTTTTAGTGGGAGGGGGGGTTAACATACTGATTTTTTTTAACATTTTGAGATGATCACTGACAGGTGATGTGGAGAAAATGTAGAATGAGCTCCAGTTTATAGATATTGTTCCTTTAAACAGTTTTTGTTTAAGTTCTTGTCAATATTAAAATTATCTTGTTATTAAGATATCAATACTGCTAATTTCTAAGTGCAATTGTAATCTTGTAATTCCATTATGATCCTAGTATTTAACAAGTGGGTCAATTTCTTACTTTTCATTCAGTGGATTAATTTTCTTATTAATGTATTTGTCAGATTGTACAAATGGTAAGTTAAATTTGAACACACATCCATAGTTTCAGAGATTTCTATCTAGTGCAGCAGATATGCTTCAGTGGCTTTTCAGATGGGAGGGGGGGGGGGGGTTGGATTTTCCAAGAACCTTTCTTCTGAATTGGGAATTTTGACTTCTTTTCTTCTTCAACCTTCAACACCACCTTATTTTATCTTTACGAGTGGGATGCACATTTAAATATGGAATTCCATAGATGGCAAACACTGGCAACCGCTGACCATCACTTTCATTTCGTGAATGGAGTTCCATAGTTATAGCTTTCAATGTAGTTCATGCATTTAGGATACATCCAATGTACAATTACACACACATACTCCCAAAAAAAATTAACAGTGAAAAATATAAAAACCTGACATGAAATCATGTTGGAAACTGATTAACTAAGAGACTTAAACAATTATATTCTTGGAAAATATTTTCATATGATGAACATAGAACCCAATGGGAAATTTCTGTTTTCGGGATAAAATGTCAACAGATGATTTTCCATAAAGCAATCACATATAAGTCATCAGATTTTGTTTTTAGATATAATTTTAGTCTGAGCTCTAGGAAAGGTGAGCTAAGTTAAACAATGTCAATTGACAGTCTTTAGCTTAGATTTTACAATCAATTTATTCCTATATTATTGACCTAAAATTTCTCGAACATTACCATTATACATCAGCTAAATGTTGCATTGCTTTGGATATGAGATCATGCAAATCTATATTTAGAAAAAGCAGATTACATGTAGAGTGAATACACATGGGATTGCATTCATGTGAAAAATAACAAAACAGCAAACAAAATGGAAAAACAATAAAAGTCATCGTTGGATGACATGCTGAGGAGAGATGTTGCGTGAATTATTAATGGTAAAAAATGGTACGGTTTGTCATTAGAGATGGAATATTCCTTAATGATAAAGATCTTGACAGAGAATTTAAATTAACCTAAAATTTTGTTTTGTTTCATATGCTTATTCAGTGAATTCAATTTATATACTAGATATAAAATATTGTATAATATTATATCATATTTGGGCAATTTGATATATTATGCATAAAAGTTTTCTTGAAATTATGATGTTACATTGTACATCAAATTGATGAAAATTTAATCTAGGGATAGTATGATGTATGATTGAGGACCGTATGATATGACAATATTCTCCGATTCATTCTGATCTTACATGTGTTCGAATGTATAATTGTTAATAAGAATGAAGAACTTAATTTAAACCATAAAGGAAAAAGTAAAGGAAGAAAAAAACAGCTTATCAAGAATGGAGAAAGTATAATACACCTATTAAGATTGTCGTGAATGAAAACTATGTGGTGTTGGAACTTCGAAATATTGCCTTGTGTAACAAATAATTACAATTTTTGGTGTAAAAGAATTGAGGAAAAAAACATTAAACCCATGCAGAACATAAATTTACAATCTACAGATTGCCAGCCAAACAACTTACATGTAATCCATTGTGTTGACAAGAATGGTGAAAATGAATATTGAAAGGATGAAGAATGTATTTCTTAATTTTATTTTTGCATGTATGGTGTTCTTCTGTTCGAAAAAATTGTGACATTCTGATTTTCCTACTTCAATGAAACTAGTGCAGGAAACTCATTTTTAAGTCTTGATTCAGGGAGAATTGTTAGTAAGCATGTACACGGAATGAACTCATGCTTTATACCTAGAGTAGTTATTTGCTCGGTAGATGCATCGTGAAGTGTTCACATTTTATGGATAAACGATAAGATTTTTCCATCTGTTGGTAGATAATGTGGAAGATGGCCGCATGTCAAATGTGATTGAGGTAGTGCTTCCACTGGACACCTCACAGATTGTGTTACCGGATGACGACGAGCGGCTGGACCAGGAAGAGCTGTACCACGAGTATATTTCTATACAGGAAGGAAGTGGATATCTGACAGCCATGGATGGTAAGCACTTCTTGTTTGTGAAACAACGATATAGTCTGCTGGTTTTTTGTTGATTTTGTTTTATTTGAGTTGTTGTTTTGTTTTGGTTTTTATTTAGTTTTTTGTGTGGCAATTTAATGTAGTTACCAAATATAGTTCATTATGATCTCAAAATCATTCTTCATGTCTTGTTCATAAAGTTTATTTCCATTAATTATGATCACCGACATATAGTGTATAGATTATTAATAAAAATAGTTGTAAATACATTCAATTAAAGATAATTCTTACAAGCTCTGTGATGTATGAAAAATATAGGTGCTTCTTGCAGTTTAAACAAGTTTGATTATCTGTGCAGAAAATATAATTTTGAATATATTTATTTTCATAACTGCTCTGAAAATTGCTATTTGAATTTCTTTTATTATTTACAAATACCCAGTTTGTTACAAACTTGTGCCTCACACGCATGTAATGATGTTTTGCACTTTTGAAACTTTCTAAATCAATATTTTTTTCACTTTTTTCTTATTTATGAAAACATGAACAGATGATTAAATCATTTATAAGTTTTCAGATTAATTTCATTTACATGTATCATTCTTTAGAACACTTCATCTAATTAGCTCCTGGGGTGTTTTTTTTTTTCTCATTAAGGACATAGAATACCCAAAAAAAAAATTTATTAAGAGTTTTGTAAAACTATTTGTAAATGTTTTTATATCGCTGAAATCCCATATCTACCACAAAATTTTCTTACGAAACCACCTTTATTTTTGCATTATTCACAAATCTTTACTTGAGATTCAGTGGGAAAACATTACGTAGAATTAAAATCCTTCAAAAACTTCTTTTTATTGGTGCGCATTCTGTGTAAAAATATTGTTGTTCAATCAAATGATAGAAAATCCCACGTAAACAGAAAATCCTACTTCATTTGATGCATCCAGAATCTTGGGTATCCTATGACCTTAAGGGGAATCATTTCCGAGTTTGAATGCTTTTGTTGTGTGTTGTGTGTGATGTTTATGTTTGAGCTTTCGTTATTTCGCATCATTCTTCAGTGAAGCGCCGTCACATTGAAATTAACAACATCCCCCCTCTCACCACCACCTACCAGTACTCAAGTAAACAAACTGACAATGGTAAATATTTCTATTTTATTTGTGTTCAGTATCATACTTCACAATTCTGTCTGACTGCTTTTTGCATTTCTGTCTTTGATTTTAAACTTATAGCTGCATACATTTAGAATGTGTAATAGCATAATTATAACATTTCTGAATCTCTCTCATTTTTTAAACTCTTATTATAATATTCTGTAAATTAAGAGTATGTTATTGATGATGAATTGTTAAATTGTATTTATTACTTCACAATTTTCACACTGCCTGCATTTGATTAAAGAATTATCTTTATGGGGTCAAAGTTCTATAGTTACTGGGAAAAAATAAGATGAGTTTGTGAATAAAAAGTTAATATTTTTTATGGTAATTCTCTTGTGAAATGAGGATTTGAAATTTGTACAAGGAAAACTACAAAAATGATACCCCCACCATCATATGATGAAAAGTACATTTGATTTTATTGAATATTCATGGTTCTTATTAGTATAATTGCTGATTACCCATTCCATTTAAGCTTAAAGGAATGCATTCTCGACATATAGTGATGCCTCATTCAAATTGTGTACAGTAGCCTCATGCTTTTGGTAAACTCATTTAACATGCAGATCAATATATCAAGTGATTAGTTAATAGAAGTATTAAGTTGTCAAATTTGAAAATTATATTAAACAAATTAATGATGCTTGTCTCGTTTACTTGATGGTTGTTAAATTCTTTTATTGTTTATAAACTCCTTGACTTGATGATGATTGATATAGTTTTCAGCACCATTTACTCTTAGTAATCTGGTATTTTTTCCCCAGAATTTGATCATTGCTTTCTGTTTTAGACAAAAGATCTGGTGTACCCCCTGTGGTTGAAGTAGAAGATCCTAGACATAGAGGTACAGTTAATGGCAAAATATGAATTTTTTAAATCACTGTCATTCATCTGCAACAAGCATTAATTTTCAAACCTTCCAAAACTACTGATTTTAAATAACTATTTCTCATTCATAATTTCCATACTTCCATCTTTTAATTTTATTCATGCTACTAAACTACTAAAAGGGGTGAAACCGCTGAAAAAAAAGACAACTTCACAATCCAAGACACCTGACTTGGTTTCCTCAAATGTTTCCCACAATGCATCTCATCCACCTTTGGATTCAGATCCACACCAAAATTTGCCCACTCCATTACCAGACACCTTGTTTCCTGACGGATTCCCTCAACCGCCTCAGGAACTGTCAAGGCGCCAATCTCAAGTTTCTTCGTTAGCAGACAGAATCTCGGAGCGCCAGCGACAGAGAACCGCTGAGAGTGTTATCAACGAACACTTAAATTACAAGGCAGACAGTCGAGTTGGTAGTGAATATGTAGGTGGATCTAGAAATCTCAGCAGGCAGCCATCACAAAGAAGCTTTTACAGCCAACAGGTCAATTCTGCCCAGTACTCAGAAATGAACCCAATAATACAGAGAAGATTATCTCTAGCTGCTCAGAGGCCAGAGATGGAGCAAAGAGGTGTGTTGTCATCCCATCGATCCATGCCACAGACTCTGATCATTCAAGCCCCACGACAACAGAATTTTACAGGTTCTCAAGAACATCAGATTATTGATATGGAGGAAGCACAAAGAAGTCACCACATGTCAATGAGATCACTTGGGACCATTGCATCACTTCATCCACCCAAACCTATGGATCTGGATTTGCAAAGGTACAAGAACCCTATAACTTTCAAGATGGTTGCAACAGCTGTAAAGAACTTTCTCACTCAGCAGAAAATTGTCATGACTGCCATTGCTCCAGGGAGAGTGAAGAAACGATTTAGTTTTGACTGGGCAAGGTTTAAAACTTGGCTTTATGTAACCAAGCCATTTGAGAAGCAAATTCAGACAAATAGGATGTACCAACTCCAGGCACCTACTCCCTCAACTGGTCTTCAAGAGGGTAAGGTAATTTCAGAATTCAATCAGCAACAGGCTGATGGTATGAGGGAAAGGCACCTCAACTTAATGCAACAGCAGTTTGACCCAGATCTTTATCCTGAACACATAGGAGCTCAGTATGGAGTTCCAGGGTATGAAAATTACCCGGGTGAACCGCCAAGAAGTTCCAGAAGTTCAAGGTTTGGGCGGTTCTTAGATGTAGATGAACAAGAGCGGTACAACCCATATCATGGAAGATCGTATGATGGAGGCAGTCCAGATAGACTGAGAAGAAGCCCAAGATTTGAGTTTCACAGAGAAGAGGAAAGACACTCCCCTTATAGAAGAGAAAGTAGATCAAGACCACATTCTCATTCTCAGGAGAGGAGGGAAATGGGTCCTTACAATGATTGGTTTGAGTACCGGGGCAGAGAACGGTCAGATCCACACAGAAGGGAAATGGGTCCTTACAATGATTGGTTTGAGTACCGAGGCAGGGAGAGGTCAGATCCACACAGAAGTGCAAGAGAATGTGACAGTGGATATGAGAGAAACTCTCATGATGAGAAATACTCTCATGATCATGGCTTCTATGAGAGTGGATCAGACTATGATGAGGAGTATGAAGATGTCAATGTCTTTTCTGATGAATATGAGAGCCCTCCATATTATGGACAGGAGAGCAGAAGACACAGAAGACAGGTATCCCGAGGTCAAGGTCGATCAAATTTTCCAGCAAACCAAGGCAGAAAGATGCCAAGGTACGAGGAAGATAATAGTAGAAGTCACAGGGAAAAAAGCCCGGAGGACAAACGAAAGCAGAAGATAAAATCTAGAGGATTTGATACTAACTTTGGGATTTATGGAGGACAAGGTTCAAAACCTCCGCCATTAACACTGAAGGAGTACAATGAGGAACAAAGGAAACAGCAGAGGAAGAAAAGGAGGAAACCAAAGCGACGGTCAGCTCTGTACGACATGCTGGACCAAGACATGGAGTATCCCCCAGAACTGCCCCCAGCACTGAAAACCCTGGCCGCTTATGGGAAGATGTTCCACGGAGAGCTGCTTCAGGATGCTCTTCATGTCGAGCATGAAGGTAGAGGAAGATGTCTGCATGGATGAAAATCTCGTAGTAAATAACACTCCTAGTACTTGAAATGAGACACTGCTTGACTGTTTACGTTGTCATATGATCACTCTAAATGGAATGGATCACTGGAAATTTATTTCTTATAAATTTATTTCAGTTTTATTTGGAATGAGTATTTTCAGATGTTGGAGTATACACAGAGGCCATTTCTTTTTGCATTCATTGATTCTTCACAATTTATTCATTTCTCTGATTTATTCAAAGCTTGCTTTCTTCTTTTTTTGATCCTATAGTGATATGCCACATGTCAAATTTATTGGATTTGTTTGCTTTTTCTCTCTGAAAATGCAAGACATTGGATTTTCATTATTTATTCGTATCGAGCATTA